>NC_079192.1:46422863-46475363 GCF_029499605.1 Hyla sarda | reverse complement strand
AATTTTTTTGTTTGCACAGTAGACTTGTGCACAAGAAAAATTTTCGTTTAATTTCGTTTCGTTTTTTCGTTTTGGAAAAAAATTTCGGTTCGGCAATATTTTCGGTTTTGATTTTTCGGATACATTCGGTATTCGGGTATTCGTGTTGTTTTTTCGGATACATTCGGTATTCGGGTACATTCGGTAAATCTTTAGTCTTTTTTTGGACTTTAGCGATCCTAATAAATAATGGAGATACCTTTTTTATTAAAATTTCGCAGGGTATCATAAAAAAATCATAATAAAAAAGATACAGTGGTGATGGAAAAAATTGTATCTAACGAAATGTATCTTTTTCATTATGAAATGTTTATTCATTTTTAATCAGGGATCAATTTATGTGAGCGGGTAAAGCACTAAAAATGTAGCCGACAATAATGAAAATGTAGTGTGTGCGTGTTTTTCACTTTTTTTAAAAACATTTTTTAGGTAGTACTACTACTCCCAGCATGGAACACACTCTTCCATGATGGGAGTAGTAGTTACCTGTACTAATTGACAGATTGCAGGGGTCCCTTGCGATCCTCTTGTATAATGTATAGATGCGGTGGCCGCTCTTCTATGGTCCCCTGCACTCACGTATATGTACACATATTCATATTTCCCGCAGAGCTGTGATTGGCCAGATGGTTCCAGCCAATCACAGCTCTCTGTGAGAAATAGGAATATGTGTATATATACGGCCGTGCAGGGGTCCATAGGAGAGCGGCCGCCGCATTCATACATTATACTGGAGGATCGCAGCGGCTGTCAGGAGTGATACCCGCAGTGATCTTCCCTTTACTACAAGTACTAATACTCCCAACATGGAGTACACTCTGCTCCATGCTGGGAGCTGTAGTACCTGTATTAATAGACAGATCGCAGCGGGTGTCAGAAGTTACACTCGCTGCGATATGTCTATTAATGCAGGTACTACAGCTCCCAGCATGGAGCAGAGTGTGCTCCATGTTGGGAGTATTAGTACCTGCAGTAAGGGACAGATCCCAGGGATGTCACTCCTCCGGACACCCGCTGCGATCCTCCTTATGTGAATGTCGAGATCAGCTGTTCTCAGGGCTACAGAGCTGGGAGAACAGCTGACGCTGAGCCGTAGGTATATATCGTATATCTACTGCCCAGCAAGAACTTACAGTGAGCCTGCAATAAAAAAATAAATAAAAAAAACGCATAGGGTTCCCCGTATTTTCATTCTCAGCCAGATACCAACCAAACAGCAACAGCCTGACGTTACCAGGGTGGGCGAGGACCATTGTTACTGGCCCTCCCCAGCCTAAATAACGCCAGCCTGTTACCGCCTAGGCCCAGGAGCGCCATTTTGACGCTCCGGGCCTGTTGATACCGGCTCTTCCCGGCACCCCTGTGGCGGTGGGTACCGGGGTAATAATTGGGGGTTAGCGCTAGCTGTTTTTGGGGCTAGCACTAAGCCCTGGCCTAGTAATGGATTCCGTCAATAAGACAGCGTCCACTACTAACCTTGAAAATTCAATTAAAAAAAAAAACACAACACATTGGAAAAATTATTTTATTTAAAAAAACACTCCCCCACAGCCCTCGTTAACCATTTTATTAAAGGAAAAAATAAATAATCCGCCGTAATCCATCGAATCCGCAGTAATCCTCTGCATACACGGATCTGAAAAGAGAAGAAAAAAACACAAAAAATTGGTTATGACATTTTTGGCGCTGTCCGCTGGGGAGAGCACCTGTCTACCCAAACAGGGAGCCACCAATTGGTGCAAAACTATAACTCCCAGCATGCCCAGACAGCCTTTGGCTGTCTGGGCATGCTGGGAGTTGTAGTTTAGCAACAGCTGGAGTCTCCTTGTCTGGGTGGACACTGCCAGAAGGGTCTGTTCACATTATACAAAACGTACAATGTGAACAGAGCTTCAGATAAACTAGCCTTGTTCCCTTCTGTAGCTCCGCCCCTAATGACGTCATCACTAGGGGGCGGGGCTACACGAACCCGGCCCGGGACTCGAGGGAAGTAAGCTGGACTTCGTCTTCTGTATACACTGTATACAGCTATCTATAGATAGCTGTATAAAGTGTATACCGCACAAAGGGTTAACCTACACTGTCCAGCAGTGTAAGTTAACTCTTCCCTTGCTGGGCTTGCGCATAGCGCACAGCTCAGCAAGGGGTTAAGTGAGCCAGCAATGTGTATACTGTATACACATTGCAGGCTCACTGTAAGTTCTTGCTGGGCAGTAGATATACGATGTATACCTACGGCTCAGCGTCAGCTGTTCTCCTGGCTCTGTAGCCCTGAGAACAGCTGATCCCGACATTCACATAAGGAGGATCGCAGCGGGTGTCAGGAGGAGTGACATCCCTGGGATCTGTCCCTTACTGCAGGTACTAATACTCCCAACATGGAGCACACTCTGCTCCATGCTGGGAGCTGTAGTACCTGCATTAATAGACATATGGCAGCGAGTGTAACCGCTGCGATCTGTCTATTAATACAGGTACTACAGTTCCCAGCATGGAGCAGAGTGTACTCCATGTTGGGAGTATTAGTACTTGTAGTAAAGGAAAGATCACTGCGGGTATCACTCCTGACACCCGCTGCGATCCTCCAGTATAATGTATGAATGCGGCGGCCGCTCTCCTATGGTCCCCTGCATGGCCGTATATATACACATATTCCTATTTCTCACAGAGAGCTGTGATTGGCTGGAACCATCTGACCAATCACAGCTCTGCGGGAAATATGAATATGTGTATATATACGTGAGTGCAGGGGACCATAGAAGAGCAGCCACCGCATCTATACATTATACAAGAGGATCGCAAGGGACCCCTGCAATCTGTCAATTAGTACAGGTAACTACTACTCCCATCATGGAAGAGTGTGTTCCATGCTGGGAGTAGTAGTACTACCTAAAAAATGTTTTTAAAAAAAGTGAAAAACACGCACACAATACATTTTCATTATTGTCGGCTACATTTTTAGTGCTTTACCCGCTCACATAAATTGATCCCTGTTTAAAAATGAATAAACATTTCATAATAAAAATGATACATTTCATTAGATACAATTTTTTCCATCACCACTGTATCTTTTTTATTATGATTTTTTTATGATACCCTACGAAATTTTTATAAAAAAGGTATCTCCATAATTTTTTAGGATCGCTAAAGTCCAAAAAAAGAATAAAAAGATTTACCGAATGTACCCGAATACCGAATGTATCCGAAAAATCAAACTATCTATATCCTTTTTATTATATTTGTTATCAGAATGAATTCTTCACGTTCGTTTACAGATGACGAATGCATTCGTTATTTACAGCATATGGTTGGGAAATAACGAATGTATTCGTTACTTTGCTATTCGTATTATCGTGGCTATTCGGGAATGTTCAAAATATGTTTTCGTGCATTCGGTTCGGTCCGAATGCACGAAAACGGTAAAATTCGTTAATTTAGACATTCGTGCCGAACCGAATTGCACATGTCTATTGCACAGCCCACTGTTCCAAAGATCTGTCAAACGCCAGTAGGGTGTAAATGCTCACTGTTCCCCTTATTACATTCCATGAGGGGTGAAGTTTCCAAAATGGGGTCACATGTGGGGGAGTCCACTGTTCTGGCACCACTGGGGGCTTTGTAAACGCACATGGCCCCCGACTTCCATGCCAAACAAATTATCTCTCTAAAAGCTCAATGGCGCACCTTCTCTTCTGAGCATTGTAGTGCGCCAGCAGAGCACTTGATGTCCAAACATGGGGTATTTCCATACTCAGAAGAAATGGGGTTACAAATTTTGGGGGGCATTTTCTCCCATTACCCTTTGTAAAAAAGTAAAATTTGAAGAAAAACCAGCATTTTAGTGGAAAAATATGTTTTTTCATTTACACATCCGACTTTAACAAAAAGTTGTCAAACACCTGTGGGGTGTTAAGGCTCACTGTACCCCTTGTTACGTTCCTTGAGGGGTGTCGTTTCCATAATAGTGTGCGATGTGGTTTTTTTTTGCTGTCCTGGCACCATAGGGGCTTCCTAAATGGGACATGCCCCCCAAAAAAACCATTTCAGAAAAACTCACTCTCCTAAATCCCATTGTTGCTCCTTCGCTTCTGAGCCCTCTACTGCGCCCGCCGAACACTTGACATACACATATGAGGTATTTTCTTACTCGAGAGAAATTGGGTTACAAATTTTGAGAGGATTTTTTTCCTTTTACCCCTTGTAAAAATTCAAAAACTGGGTCTACAAGAACATGCGAGTGTAAAAAAAATGAAGATTTTGAAATTTCTCCTTCACTTTGCTGCTATTCCTGTGAAACACCTAAAGGGTTAACACACTGACTGAATGTCATTTTGAATACTTTTAGGGGTGCAGTTTTTATAATGGGGTCATTTATGGGGTATTTCTAACCAGAAGACCCTTCAAATCCACTTCAAACCTGAAAATTTTGCGAAAAATTGGAAAATTGTTGCTGAACTTTGAAGGTGTCTTTGAAGGTGTCTTCCAAAAGTAAAAACTCATCAATTTTATGATGCAAACATAAAGTAGACATATTGTATATGTGAATCAATATATAATGTATTTGGAATATCCATATTCCTTATAAGCAGAGAGCTTCAAAGTTAGAAAAATGCAACATTTTCAAATTTTTCATGAAATTTTTGAATTTTTCACCAAGAAAGGATGCAAGTATCGCCGAAAATTTACCACTAACATAAAGTAGAATATGCCACGAAAAAACAATCTCGGAATCAAATTTATAAGTAAAAGCATCCCAGAGTTATTAATGCTTAAAGTGACAGTGGTCAGATTTGCAAAAAATGTTCCCGTTCTTAGGGTCATAATGGGCTCCGTCCCCAAGGGGTTAAAGTCCCATGCAAATCAATGGGAAATGTATGTTCCCACATAACTTCTGTACGGCTGGAGATATTTCAATACCTCGTACACATATTACAGGTCGGGATATGAGGACGGGATGGGAGATCGAGATAGGAGGATGGGATGGTCGGGATAGGAGGTGGAGTTAGGAGGTCTGGATAGGAGGTCGGGATAGGGGGTTGAGATAGGAGGTCAGGATAGGTTGACTGGATAGGAGGTTGAGCTAAAAGGACGGGAAAGGAGGACGGAATAGGAGGACGGGATAGGAGATCGAGATAGGAGGTTGGGATAGGAGGTCGGTATAGGAGGTCGGGATAGGAGGATGGGATAGGAGGATGGGATGGGAGGTTGAGATAGGAGGATGGCATAGGAGGACGGGATAGGAGGTCGAGATATGAGGTCGGGATAGGAGGTCGGGATAGGAGGTCGGGATAGGAGGTCGAGATAGGAGGTCGAGATAGGAGGACGGGATAGGAGGTCGGGATAGGAGGTCGGGATAGGAGATCGAGATAGGAGGTTGGGATAGGAGGTCGGTATAGGAGGTCGGGATAGGAGGATGGGATAGGAGGACGGGATGGGAGGTTGAGATAGGAGGATGGCATAGGAGGACGGGATAGGAGGTCGAGATATGAGGTCGGGATAGGAGGTCGGGATAGGAGGTCGGGATAGGAGGTCGAGATAGGAGGTCGAGATAGGAGGACGGGATAGGAGGTCGGGATAGGAGGTCGGGATAGGAGGACAGGATAGGAGATCGGGTTAGGAGGTTGGGTTAGGAGGACGGGTTAGGAGGACGGGTTATGAGGACGGGATATGGGGTTGGGACATGACAACAATATATGGGGATGGGATTTGAAGGTAGGAGGCTGGGATAGGAGGACGGGATAGGAGGTCGGGATAGGAGGTCGGGATAGGAGGTCAAGATAGCAGGTCGGGTTAGGAGGACTGGATAGGAGGACGGGATAGGAGGTCGGGTTAGGAGGACGGGATAGGAGGACGGGATAGGAGGTCGGGATAGGAGGTTGGGATAGGAGGACGGGATAGGAGGACGGGATAGGAGGTTGGGGTATGAGGACGGGATATGGGGTTGGGATATGACAACAATATATGAGGACTGGATTTGAAGTCAAAAGCTTCCTCCTTTGTTGATTTTCCTCCCAAACAAGGATTAGGAAGGAAAAACCGGGCAACGCCGGGTACTCAGCTAGTTATTAAGATAAAATTAGATCCAAAAAATATGTGCCTGTGTGAACAATCACAAATAAATTATATTGTGAGGGTCATAAAGTCATCACTATTAGTAACCACACAGGTAGAGCTCTGCTGGGCCCTGCCAGCTCACCCGTGTTATCAAGTAAACCGCCAACACGTTTCTACCGCACTTTTTAGAGCGGCGTCATCAGGGAGGTAATTACAATGGTATATCCAATAATATGACCACAAACAAACACTTAGAACTGCATATACATTGGCTGTTTCTTATAGCATTATACAGGTTTCATCCATAAATTGGGATTTCGCTAAAAAGAAATGTACTGTCCCTTGCATTCCTGTAGGAAAAAAGAGCGGTCCCATCTGGTTTCCTGTAAAAGAAATGCTATCCCTTTTCTGGTCCAAATGTCAAGCGGTTCCATGGTTCAGAGTATCTTAGGCTCAACTAACCTGGTGCGGCGAGGTGCCGGCGTCTTTAAAAAAGTGTTACCAGCAATCAGAAAGAGATTCGCTTCTTCATATGGCTGTGAGGGATCATCATTATAGCATGATGGTAAAACATGGACTTTCTGCAGATTTACTGAACCAAGAATTATTCAGGAATAGTAAAACAGAGCTAATTTCTTTCCAAAAAACGCTCCCTGTTTGTGTCCAGGTTGAGTGTCGTTCTGCAGCTCAGTTCCATTGAAGTGAATGGAGCTAAGTTGTAATAACACACACGACATGGGGACAGATGTGTAGCTGTTCTTGAAAGAAATTAGCTCTGTTTTTTTATTCCTGGATAACCCCTTTAAAACACCAAAGGATTCTATTTTAATCCAGGTTTGGTTAAGTACAAATGCAAAGGGTTTAAAGGGGTTATCCAGGAAAAAAACTTATATATATATATATATATATATATATATATATATATATCAACAGGCTCCAGAAAGTTAAACAGATTTGTAAATTACTTCTATTAAAAAATCTTAATCCTTTCAGTACTTATGAGCTTCTGAAGTTAAGGTTGTTATTCTCTGTCTAAGTAATCTCTGATGACACGTGTCTCGGGAACCACCCAGTTTAGAAGAGGTTTGCTATGGGGATTTGCTTCTAAACTGGGCGGTTCCTGAGACACGTGTCATCAGAGAGCACTTAGTCAGAAAAGAACAACCTTAACTTTAGAAGCTCATAAGTACTGAAAGGATTAAGATTTTTTAAATGAAGTAATTTAAAAATCTGTTTAACTTTCTGGAGCCAGTTGATATATATAAAAAAAGTTTTTTCCTGGATAACCCCTTTAAGTACAAATGCAAAGGGTTTAAGTAATAATGCCACTGAAATGCATCCACATTACAGCTGACTGAATCTGCCCTGAGGGTCCTTTTTGAAGGACAGACCCTTGCACCATACGAGCACGGATTTAGCAGATCCACCCTCATTTTTTTGGACGTTTTACATGGCTCAATGTTTGTGTGGCCAGGGCCGCATGAAAGATCGATTGCTGGATTGTTGGTGCGGCCACTTCATTGATGACCACACATCTTATTTACACGGGAAGATGTGTGGCTAATGATAACTTGTAGGGCCACACGACCCCAGTGATCAGCCAGAAAATGTGTGACTGATTGTTGGTCAGCTGATCACCAGGTCTTTTACATGCAGTAGCATTGACTGTTTTGCCATGTAAAAAGTCCTTAAAGGGATACTCCGGTGGAATTTTTTATTTTTTTTTAGATCAACATGTGCCTGGAGGTTAAACAGATTTGTACATTATATAATCTCAAAGAAAAAAGATTCCAGCCAGCAACACCGTTATATATGTCCCCTGTGCAAAAATAGCTCCAAATATAGGACCCAGGTGTACAAGTCGGCATAGAGGAATTGGCGCTACACGCTAAGATATAGACAGCAATTCATTTTACTCCACAAAAAAGAGAAAAGGAGCGGAGCACTCACCAGTCCACTGCGGGCAGACCAAACAGATACCATAATCCACGGATCCAGGACCGGTCCAAGCAGGGAGGCGGCAGATGGAACCGCGGGGAGCTCAGACGTCTGAGCTCCCCCCCCCCCCCCGGTTCCATCCGCCGTCTCCCTGCTTGGACTGGTCCTAGGTCCGTGGATTATCGTATCTGTTTGGTCTGCCCGCAATGGACTGGTGAGCGCTCCACTTCTTTTCTCTTTTTTTGTGGAGTTAGATTTGTAAATTACTTCTATAAAAAAAAACGTAATCCTTCCAGTACTTATCAGCTGCTGTATGCTCCAGAGGAATTTCTTTTCATTTAGAATTTATTTTCTGTCTGACCACAGTGCTCTCTGCTGACACCTCTGACCATGTCAGGAACTGCCCAGTGCAGGTGCAAATCCCCATAGCAAACCTCTCCTGCTCTAGACAGTTCCTGACATGGACAGAGGTGTCAGCAGAGAGCACTGTGGTCAGACAGAAAAGAAAGTCGAAAAGAAAAGAACATCTCTGTAGTATACAGCAGCTGATAAGTACTGGAAGGTTTAAGATTTTTTTTTTTTATAGAAATAATTTACAAATCTGTTTAACTTTCTGGCACCAGTTGATTTTAAAAAAAAAAATGTTTCACTGGAGTACCCCTTTACCTGCGGACCTCCAGATGTTGCAAAACTACAACTCCCAGCATGCCCGGATGTTTTTCACTGGAGTACCCCTTTAAACAAAACTTGATGTAAGAACATTCTGGGCACTGTTTCTTAATAGTAAATAATGAGGCCTAGACTATAGAAAAATGTCGTCTTCAACCTGCGGACCTCCAGATGTTGCAAAACTACAACTCCCAACATGCCCGGACAGCCGTTGGCTGTCCGGGCATGCTGGGAGTTGCAGTTTTACAACATCTGGAGGTCCGCAGGTTGGAGACCACTGCTATATAGCATTTTCTGCAGGGTAATAGTGGAGCAAATAACAGGGGGGTATTTAATCAGATGCGGAGTCATATGCCTGGCCACGGGGCTAGTAAGGTATTTTTGTATTTTTGTTTATACACAAAAGAAAGAATCCATGAATGTTTTTTTCATACCTGTCGATGATTTCCTCAATATTTTGCAGCAGTTTTTAAGCATTAACATAATATTTCACAGAAGAACAAGATTCAGAAATAGGGAAAAGCCAGTAATATTGATTCTCAAAAAGAAGAAAGAATTCAGACTCTAATCCAAAGGGCTTTGACACATTTTGATCCCACATTAGCCCTGCAGCTGGACAGAGAAGCAGTCCCTGACGGAGTGGAGGGAAGCAAAGTCTTACATCGTGCCTTCAGGAGGAGACAGGCAGCTTCAGCTTTCAGTTCAAAGATACCGAGCAGGCAGGAAAAGAGCTGGAAAAAGACTGGTCAAAAGACACTTGGATAGGACTTGATCAAACCTGCTGCTGGCGATGTCACATTGTACAGGCAAATCTGAAATCACAGAACAATGGGAAAGATTTTTATATAAAAGTTTATAAATCATTATATGCTTAAAGGGTACCTCTCATCAAAAAAACTTTTGATATATTATAGATTAATGTATGCAGAATAACTTCACAATTGCATGTTATTAAAAAATATGCTTCTTTCTTTTTAATTTTCCACTTTGAAGAAATGACCACTAGGGGTCTCCCTACCAGTCCTGGCAGCAAGCATTTCAGACTCATGCTGGAGTCCTAAACACTACGAGCTGCCAGTCTGCTTTGTTCACAAAGGAGAACACTCAGAGCTGCCAGCCTGCTTTGTTCACAGCCTGTTTGGCTGTGAACAAAGCAGGCTGGCAGCTCTGAGTGTTTAGGACTCCAGCATGAGTCAGAAATGCTTGCTGACAGGACTGATCGGGAAAAATACAATAGAAAGAAGCATATTTTTCATTAACATGCTATTGGAAAGTTATTCAACATTCATTCATCTAAAATATATCAAAAGTTTATTTGATGAGAGGTACCCTTTAAAGTAAACATGGTTCCATTTTTTATTTCCATTTTATTTTTTTCAAATTCAAAGTTTATTGAAAGTTTTCCAACATAGAGAAATAAATTAGTACAATCAAACAAGTCGGATCGTACAAAACAGTCATATAGGAAATTTGATTGCTTAAGGCTTTAAATTAACAATATGACTGAGGCTAGGTGGCATCAGGTCGTATGTCCCCGGGAGATAAGGACTAGGGCGGGTGCCGGAACAGTGGCAAAACACATGGGGTCCTGTAAGACCTCTGTCGGAAGCACATTAGCAACCACATAGATGTCTAACAAAACAGAGCTGAACTGAGTAGGGTAAAGAGAAACGGGTAGGAGGGGGGGAGGGGGAAGGTTGGAAAGAGGGTACTGGGGAGGAAAGGATGGGTGGGGCGGAGGGGGGAGGGCTGTGCGGAGGGTAGGGTTGCGGGAAGTCCCCGAGAAGAAGAAGAGGAAGAAGAGGGGTAAGAAGAGAAGAGGTAGGAGTGAGGAAAGAGTATGGAGACAGAATTAATGTATGGACCAAAGAAGGAAGAGACAGCTTACCTTGCTCGCAGGTGAGAATCTAGGCCGCCACGACACCCGGTTTATGACCTCCGATATCAAATGGAGGGGGCGAGTTTTTATTTCCATTTTTATAAATGAATTATTTAGTTTTATTTTTTTTTTATAAAGATATTCAATTTCATTCAGATTCCTTTTCAGTAGTAATTTTTTTAAATCTAATATAGAGATCACAATCTCTGCAGTTTGGTAATCATGCAGTAACTCGTGTAGGTGTGATATACAGACCACCTGGCCAAGTTAAAGAATTAGATGATCTACTAGTTGAGAAAATATCTAAAATGACAATGAAAGGAGAAGTTATCATTATGGGAGTCTTCAATCTTCCGGATATAAACTGGAAAACCAAAATAGCTAGTTCTGCCAGGAGTACAGATATTCTTAATTCCCTACTGGGATTAACTCTACAACAAGTGGTTGAGGAGCCAACCCGGAGGGAGGCCATTTTGGATTTGGTATTCACTAAGGGGGATTTGGTATATGATGTTATTGTAGACGAAAGCTTGGGATCTAGTGATCACCAGTCAGTGTGGTTTAATATAAGAACAGTGAAGGAGTCACACCACACAAACTAAAAAGTTTTAGATTTTAGAAAAACAGACTTTTTATAAATGAGATTAGTCATAAATGAATTTCTATCAGACTTGAATGGATTACATGGAGTCCAGGAGAAATGGGACTACTTAAAAGCTGCATTATTGGGAAAAAATGAAAATTGCATTAGACCTGTCAGTAAAAGCAGAAAAAGTAAGAGACCAGGTACTCAGCAGAAGTGGTCAAAATCATAAAAAACAAAACACTAGCATTTAGTAATTATAAAATAAACCAGAGCAATGAAGAGAGGGAAATCTACAAGATTAGGCAAAAAGAGGCCAAGCAAGTTATAAGAACTTCTAAAGCGCAGGCAGAAGAAAAACCAGCTCAGTCGGTGTAAAAAGGGGATAAGAAATTATTCAGATATATACCGTAGATACTCGAGTATAAGCCGAGTTTTTCAGCACGATTTTTCGTGCTGAAAACACCCCCCTCGGCTTATACTCGAGTGAATTCTCCACCCGCAGTGGTCTTCAACCTGCGGACCTCCAGAGGTTTCAAAACTACAACTCCCAGCAAGCCCGGGCAGCCATCGGCTGTCCGGGCTTGCTGGGAGTTGTAGTTTTGAAACCTCCGGAGGTCCGCAGTTGAAGACCACTGCGGCCTTCGACATCATCCAGCCCCCTCTCACCCCCTTTAGTTCTGTACAGTACTCGCCTCCGCTCGGCGCTGGTCCGGTGCTGCAGGACTGTCCGGTGAGGAGGTGGTCCGGTGGGATAGTGGTTCCGGGCTGCTATCTTCACCGGGGAGGCCTCTTCTAAGCGCTTCGGGCCCGGCCCCAGAATAGTCACTTTGCCTTGACAACGACGCAGAGGTACGTTCATTACCAACGTACGTCTGCGTCATCGTCCAGGCAACGCCTCTATTCCGGGCCCAAAGCGCGGAGAAGAGGCGCCCCCGGTGAAGATAGCAGCCCGGAACCACTATCCCACCGGACGACCTCCCCACCGGACAGTCCTGCAGCACCGGACCAGCGTCGAGCGGAGGTGAGTACTGTACAGAACTAAAGGGGGTGAGAGGGGGCTGGATGATGTCGAAGGCCGCAGTGGTCTTCAACCTGCGGACCTCCGGAGGTTTCAAAACTACAACTCCCAGCAAGCCCGGACAGCCGATGGCTGCCCGGGCTTGCTGGGAGTTGTAGTTTTGAAACCTCTGGAGGTCCGCAGGTTGAAGACCACTGAGGGCGGATGATAAGAGGATGATGAAGGGGGGGTGTGGGATGATGACAAGAGGATGATGAAGGGGGGTGGGGATGATGACAAGGGGATGATGAAGGGGGGGGTGTGGGATGATTACAAGGGGATGATGAAGGGGGTGGGGATGATGACAAGGGGATGATGAAGGGGGGGGGTGGGATAATGACAAGGGGATGATGAAGGGGGGGTGTGGGATGATGACAAGGGGATGATGAAGGGGTGTGTGGGATGATGACAAGGGGATGATGAAGGTGTGTGTGGGATGATGACAAGGGGATGATGAAGGGGGGGTGTGGAATGATGACAGGTGATGAAGATGAGGGTCTGGATGATGACAGGCGGTGATGATGATGAGGATGTTAATGACGGGGGTCTGGATGATGACAGGGGGGATGATGTATTTCCCACCCTAGGCTTATACTCGAGTCAATAACTTTTCCTGGGATTTTGGGTTGAAATTAGGGGCCTCGGCTTATACTCGGGTCGGCTTATACTCGAGTATATACGGTAAATGAAAAAAGGAAATTAAAACAAGGAATAACTAAATTAAAAACAAAGGAAGGAAGGTATGTACAAGAGAATAAAGGGCTAGCGGACTGCCTTAAAGGGGTACTCCGGTGGAAAACATATTTTTTTTTTAAATCCACTGGTGCCAGAAAGTTAAACAGATTTGCAAATTACTTCCAGTACTTATTAGCTGCTGAATACTATAGAGGAAATTATTTTCCTTTTGGAACACAGAGCTCTCTGCTGACATCACAAGCACAGTGCTCTCTGCTGACTCCTCTGTCCATTTTAGGAACTGTCCAGAGCAGCATGAGTTTGCTATGGGGATTTTTTCATGCTCTGGACAGTTCTTAAAATGGAGAGAGATGTCAGCAGAGAGCACTGTGGATGTGATGTCAGCAGAGAACTCTGTATTCCAAAAAGTATAGAATTTTCTCTGTAGTATTCAGCAGCTAATAAGTACTGGAAGGATTAAGGTTTTTTAATAGAAGTAATTTACAAATCTGTTTAACTTTCATTCCACCGGAGTACCCCTTTAATGAATACTTCTGTTCAATTTTTACAGAAGAAAAAGAAGGAAAATGACCTCAATTAGTAAGGAAGACTAATGAATCATTTGATCATTTGATGCATGTGTCTTTACAGAGGAAGAGGTTCTATGTTTGCTGTCTAAAGTTAAGACAAATACGACACAGGGGCCTGATGGGATACACCCAAAATTATTAAAAGAGCTTAGCGGTGAACTAGCAAAACCGTTAACAGATTTATTTATCCAATCACTGGTAACAGGAGTTGTCCCGGAAGATTGGAAATTAGCAAATGTTGTGCCCATTCACAAGAAAGGTAGTAGGGAGGAATCAAGCAACTATAGGCCAGTTAGTCTGACATCAATAGTGGGGAAATTAATGGAAACCCTACTAAAGGATAGGATTGTGGAACATCTAAAATCCCATGGATTGCAAGTTGAAAAACAACATGGGTTTACTTCAGGGAGATCATGTCAAACAAATCTTATTGATTTTTTTTGACTGGGTGACTAAAATAATAGATGGCGGAGGGGCAGTAGACATCGCATATCTAGATTTTAGTAAGGCTTTTGACACTGTCCCACATAGAAGACTATCAATAAATTACAGTCATTGAGCTTGGAATTCAATATTGTTGAGTGGATTAGGCAGTGGCTGAGTGACAGACAACAGAGGGTTGTAGTCAATGGAGAATATTCAGAGCAAGGTCTTGTCACCAGTGGGGACCTCAGGGATCTGTACTGGGACCAATTTTGTTTAATACCTTCATTAGTGCTATCGCAAAAGGTATCGATGGTAAGGTGTTTGTATGTGTTGGTTGGAACACACAGGGTTGTATCCCAAAAAGACCGTGGATGATTAGAGCCGTTCTTGTAGAAATTCTAAAATTAGATGATTCAGAAGTAGGTTTATTGATGCAACATAAATTTCGAACCCGACCCGGGTTCTTCGTCAGGCAGTTAATGATAATGGTAAGCTGGGAAGAGTGAAGCGGGGATTCTATTAATATCAAGCATATTGCATTAGGAGCGCCCTCGTCTTGTTTCCCCCCTTGTGTTCCTGTCGATGGTAAGGTATGTATTTTTGCTGATGACACAAAGATGTAACAGGAAGTATTACTTTACTGAGAGAGTAGTGGATGCATGGAATAGCCTTCCTGCAGAAGTGGTCATTGCAAATATAGTGAATGAGTTTAAACATGCATGAAATAGGCATAAGGCTATCCTACATATAAGATAGGGCCAGGGACTATTGATAGGATTCAGATTATTGGGCGGACTAGATGGGCCAAATGGTTCTTTTCTGCCAACACACACATTCTATATGTAGCTCCGTATAAAAAATGGAGTTCTACCCGCTTTTTGTAGGAAATTTACACAGCAGGTAAGACTCATAAAAGTATGGTATTTAGAGGTTACTATTGGCTTCCTTGTACAGTGAAACCATTTTAGGAGATGTAAAATAAATACTAGATAATAGAATTGAAAAACTATTGTTGTACTTGATATTGATAATCTTGCTGCTATATACATTTCAGTCAAACTGTCCACCTATTTTATCTGTAGGGGGCTATCGGCTCTCTCCTGACAGATGATGGACCGGACATGTTGAATTTCAGCACCATATTCTTTCATTTTTCTCGTAGATGAGCCTCCACCAGAGGTGTCTGGCAGTGATTCACTACCTTTTATTTGAATGTATTACGCTATAGAGCAGGAGGAGCTGAGCAGATTGATATATAGTTTTGTGTGGAAAGTTTCAGGATAACTAGTAATTAATTGATGGAAATCTCTGCTTATGCTGGGCTAAGTAGTCATGTGGGTGGTCCTACTAACTGAAAGGACTGCCCACATGACTACTAGCAAAGAATGATCAGGGATTTCCATTAATAAATTACTAGTTATTCTGAAACTTTTTCCACAAAACTATATATCAATTTGCTCAGCTCCTCCTGTTCTAAAACATGATGAGACTATATTTTGAATGTGACACATTCCCTTTAAATGGCATGCACAGATAGCCATGTTGAGCGTGCATGTGTAGGAGCAGGGGGTAATAGCTGTCAGTCAAACCAGAACTTGGATTTTTCTATTGAACATGTGTGGTCATCATAAAGATTTAAGTTAACATTTTCTATTGTCATTTCCTTAAAGAAGGCTTCTCTAATTCACCTAGTAAGTTGACAAAAGGAGTGGAGGAAGGTGGGTGACAGAAGCCCTGGTCACATTTTTGCTCAGGAAATTCGTTTAGAAGTTGCATAACTCAGTGCGTCCTAACCAGTGTGCCTCCAGCTGTTGCAAAACTAACACTCCCAGCATGACCCGGACAGCCAAAGTCTATCCAAGCATGCTGGGAGCTGAAGTTTTGCAACAGCTGGAGGCACCCTGGTTGGGAAGCTCTGGCATAACTTTTGTCTATCTTCTGCTTGGAACGGAATTGGCACGGAATTGGAGTGAAATTGGGGTGGAATTTGAACAGGATTGTAACGCAGAATGTTTAAGAGGAAATCTGCAGGAGGATCAGTACTACAACCACCAACGGGCTGGCTCTCAATTCTCCTTTATAAATTCTGCTCGACAATTCAGCTTCAATTTCTCGTTAATTCCACTCCAACTCATTTCGACAGAAAAAATAAAGTCCTATTGAGCTCAATGGGGTTGTACCCGCGGATTCTGCCAGAAGAGTGAACATGTTCAATCCTCTGGCAGAATAGAATTCAATTTCGGAATTCTGCTTGCGAAATTCCTCAGTGTGGACAGAACGACGGAAAGATCATAAAATTCAAAGGAGCATTGAGGCAGAATTTGAGCGGAATAAGCAAGCGGAATTGAGTAAATTCCTCAGTGTGAACGTACCCCTAAAAAGAATCAGTATTCATATAGGAAATAATGACACTGCTCAAAAAAATAAAGGGAACACTAAGATAACACATCCTAGATCTGATCCAAAAGTGACCAGGAAGCATAGGAACTGAGAAGTGGTCTGTGGTCACCACCTGCAGAACCACTCCTTTATTGGAGGTGTCTTGTTAATTGTCTATAATTTCCACCTGTTGTGCAAATAGAACAGACAACAGGTGGAAATTAACGGCAATTAACAAGTGTTGCTTCCTGAGTGGACAGTGTGATTTCACAGAAGTGGGATTGACTTGGAGTTACATTGTGTTGTTTAAGTGTTCCCTTTATATATTTTTTTTCAGCAGTGTATATTGTACTGGAATTGGTTCTGTTTTAAGGTATGTTAAGTTTTAGGTTCTGTAAACCACTCATTCATGTTCCGTAACTCCAATAAATTGGCATAGGAATTACAGCTGTCACACAGGTTAGGACCTATTTCGAATGCTGACAAAGCAGTTCAATAGGAAACCATATACACTGGGTAATTATTGCTGCAATTGTATCAATAATTCATAATATCTGTTTACCAGGGAGGCAGTAGGTGGTTTTGGGGGAGCTCAGACGCCGGCCACGGTCCGTATCGTGCCAATGGGCGCTTCGTCAGGCCGTACGGCCTGACGAAGCACCCATTGGCATGATACGGACTGTGGCCGGAGTCTAAGCTCCCCCAAAACCACCTACCGCCTCCCTGCTGAAGAACCCCGAGAGGATCTTTACCTGAGGATCCCGCAGAATATTGATCGTATGAGTGCTCGGTCTTCATTTCTTCTTTGTTGTATCGACATATCTAACATAACTGTTACTGGTTTAAATGTAAAAGACCATGTAGTTTCTGCCTTAGGGAATGTTCACACGGCAGAATTTCCGCGCGGCATTCCGCAGAAGAATGCCGCCGGAAATGCCACCACACTGTAATGCCACTTGATTTCAATAGAATTCCGAACTCCCATTCACACAGCGGAATTTGAGCAGCGGACATTCTGCTTTCCGAATTCTGCAGAAATATAAGATCTGTTTTATATTTGGGGAATTTCGTGGTGGAATCCCGTTAAAATCAATGGGGTTTGAATTTCGCAGTTTCGTTCAGAAAGCTTTGCTGAACAGAATTTCTGTGGAATTGCGGGAAATCCGCCGTGTGAACATACACTTATACCTCTTGCCAAAGCCCTCTACTGCCAGCACCGGCTATATATCATGTTTATCAGCATATTGCTGCTTTCAAGCCTATGAGAAATTCAATTCAGACAGATGCAGGTTTCCCCATTTCTGGTATAAAGAAAAGGGCTGTAGCTGTGAAACCCATAACATTAGAGGAAAAGAAAAAGAGAAAAGAATTGGATTTAGCACAGGGTGGGCCGAGATGTTGGCTATTGACAAGTGTTTGAGGAAGATAATGTTGGTGCACAGCTACAGTCATTGAGGAGAACGGCAGAGCTCAAGGTCAGGACTCAGAATACAAAGAGTGGGCAGTAATCTCCAGACTACACTTTCCACAGCTTGTTCTGGACATCTGATACCAATTTCATTTCTGAGCCGGTCAGCGAAAAATAAAATAATAACACATACAATGTAACCAAGGTAGACCATTGCTTTACTTCACCGCTAACTGATACCATGCTGCAAAATGCCTTGTGTAGAAGAAAATACCAGATTCTAAAAATGTATCTTACATGTTTTATTCAATCCAGCAAAATCTATCACCAGTAATCGTCTTTTACCTTAAATAAAGTACTGGCTGTATCTCAATAAGCACTACTGTAAAGAATCAATGTACAATGTAAGGAAAAATGAAGGAAAATATATCCGCACTCACCGGTAGACTACCAACTCGATGCTCCTCAAACCGGGCTGGTCGGGGACTCAGGCTGCAGAAATGAGTGGTGCTCAGAGGCAAACTACCAGTGTTTTCGTGCAAGCTAGCGCTTCATCCGACACTCACCACTAGACTACCGACTTCATCCGCACTCACCGCTAGACTACCGACTCGATGCTCCTCAAACCGGGACTGGCCGTGGACTCAGGCTGCAGAAATAAGTGGCTCTCAGAGGCAAACTACCGGTGTTTTCGCACAAGCTAGCGCTTCATCCGGCCTCTAGACTACCGACTCGATGCTCCTCAAACCGGGACAGGCCGGGGACTCAGGCTGCAGAAATGAGTGGCGCTCAGAGGCAACTACCTGTGTTTTCGCACAAGCTAGCGCTTCATCTGGCCTCCTGGAGGCCGGATGAAGCGCTAGCTTGTGCGAAAACACCGGTAGTTTGCCTCTGAGCGCCACTCATTTCTGCAGCCTGAGTCCCCGGCCAGTCCCGGTTTGAGGAGCATCGAGTCGGTAGTCTAGCGGTGAGTGCGGATGAAGTCGGTAGTCTAGCGGTGAGTGCCGGATGAACCGCTAGCTTGCACAAAAACACCGGTAGTTTGGCTCTGACCACCACTCATTTCTGCAGCCTGAGCCCCCGACCAATCCTGGTTTAAGGAGCATCGATTCAGTAGTCTAGCGGTGAGTGCCGGATGAACCGCTAGCTTGCACGAAAACACCGGTAGTTTGGCTCTGAGCGCCACTCATTTCTGCAGTCTGAGCCCCCGACCAATCCTGGTTTAAGAAGCATCGATTCAGTAGTCTAGCGGTGAGTGCGGATATATTTTCATTCATTTTTCCTTACATTGTACATTGATTCCACTCTACACATCATATCCTAGCACCTCCATCGACTCAACATAGGATGTAGAAGACTGCTCTACAGCTACTTCGACTCCACACCTGATAACCACAACATTACCGGATCGAGCAGTGCCGTCTCTCTACCTACTTTGTACTACTGTAAAGAATACTTATTGCAAGTCATGGAGAAGGATAACACAAAGGTCACGAAGGTCTGACGTCATGGTACTCTATCTGTAATCCTTTCTCTTAAGGGTCTATTGTTCCTTCTAACATATACACTTTAATACAGAGCAAATGGGTAATTACAATAATGGATTTTGGCTTGGTTCTTAGTATAGTGGTTATGGCAGGAGTAATGGATCATGGCGTCACCTGGGCCACTACTATTAATATGAGAGGAGTTAGAGGCCCATCTAATGGATATTTGATTTTCATCTATCTAAAAAGTGACAATCCTAAAAAAAATGGGAAATGCAATGCATTCTTTAATTCTAGTGTTGCTCGCTAATATTCACAATGCAAATTTTATTCGCAAATATGCAATATTCGCGAATATAGCACTATATATTCGCAATTATGAATATTCGTTGTTTTTTTCCACAGTACCCATCACAGTGATCATCCCTCTCTGCTTCCAGCTTGTGTGGTGTAAAGAAGGCTCTAATACTACTGTGTGAGACTGTCGTGCGAATTTTCGCATATGCGAAAATGTGCATATGCAAATTTTCGCATATACGAATTTTCGCATATACAAATTTTGGTATATGCTAATTTTCGCATATGCGAAAATAAACCGTGAAAATTACGAATATGCGAATTTAGCGAATATATGACGAATATTCGTTCATATTTTCGCAAAATATCATGAATTCGAATATGGCCTATGCCGCTCAACACTAAGACTAAGACACCTTGACATACAGTAAAGCCTATCCACCGTAACATCCTTAGTTAATAATAATATTTATTTATATAGCACCAACAGATTCTGCAGCACTTCACGATTTTGGGGTACAAATAAAAACAATTATCAGACATAACAATATTACACACTAAATATTCAAACAAGAGGAGAGAGGGCTCTGCTCGCGAGAATTTACAGACTATGAGGAACGGGGAGAAGACAAAAAAAAAATAAAGTTCTTTATTGTTACAATGGTCCAGCCATGTCTTATAAATAGGGATGGTTACATACAGGAGGGTGAACCAGTCACTAGCTCATCTCTTAAAGGGGGAGATTTATCAAAACCTGGAAAAGTTGCCCAGTTGCCCATAGCAACAAATCAGATGGCTTCTTTCATTTTGCAGAGGCCGTGTTAAAAAATGAAAGCAGCAATCTGATTGGTTGCTATGGGCAACTCGGCAACTTTTCCTCTTGACAGGTTTTGATAAATCTCCCCCTGAATGTCTAGTGCAGAGCGTTGGGGGAAGACTGACAAATCCTCTTTTCCTCAGACACAGCCATACTGGCTCCTACAGTAGTTCAAACTGCCCATATGTGATCAATGGTGAAGGATGAACAAGCTTTCTGCGAATATGTTAAAAAAATTTCTAAGAATATTCTGAGAATCTTCTTTCCTGAAAGATCGTAGGTGGATAAAAGATCTTTCCTATTGACTAAAAGTTTTAAACTTAGACAACTTCTTCTCAGATGATAAGAGCCTGTCGTCGGTCAACGAAAAGGATCAATCGTTGTTAAGTTTCACCCCAGAAATCATTGTTTTGGTTGGAGTTGTCTGTTTTCATCAACTTTACTTTACTATATATATAGGTAACTATAGATCATGCTCAGAGCTCCTCAAGTGTCAAGAGGCTGTGCTAAGCAGCAGGTGCACCCCCCCTCCTTACATTCTCCTTTAAAGGAAATATTTAGATAATACTTGGTCACATGTTACTTATATGTCCACTTAAAATATAGGATAGTTAATTTAACCCTTAACTACCCCCCATTTGTGAGGGTCGGGGTTTTCATTTAAAGTCCCATGCAAATTAATGGGAAATGTATGTTCTCACATAACTTCCGTACGGCTGGACATATTTCAATACCTGGCACACATATTACAGGTCTGGATAGGAGGTCGGGATAGGGGGTCGGGATAGGAGGTCGGGATAGGAGGTCGGGATAGGAGGTCGGGATAGAAGGATGTGATAGGAGGACGGGATAGGAAGTCGGGATAGGAAGTCGGGATAGGAGGTCGACATAGGAGGTCGAGACAGAAGAACGGAATAGGAAGACGGGATAGGATGTCGGAATAGAAGGTCGAGATAGGAGGTTGAGATAGGAGGTCGAGATAGGAGGATGGGATAGGAGGAAGGGATAGGAGGTCAGGATAGGAGGTCGGGATCTGAGGTCGGGATATGAGGACAAGATATGGGGTTGGGATATGACAACAATATATGAGGACAGGATATGAAGTCAAAAGCTTCCTATGTTGATTTTCCTCCACAACAAGGATTAGGAAGGAAAAACCGGGCAACGCCGGGTACTCAGCTAGCATTCTATAAATATTCTATAATGCTGCTGCTTTCTTTTCTCCCTCCAACTACAAGTCCCAGGATCCCAGGTTCACTTTTCTCCCTCACCTCTGTCACCCCACCATTTGCAGTACACCTGAGCTAAAACTCCCTGCAGCACTGTTGAGAATGATCTTTCTCCCCCCCCCCCCCCCCCCCCCCCCAGCAGTCACTTCACCTATTGGAGCAGACAGGCTCCTTTGAACACCTGACTAGGGATTTAATGTCTCAGGCTGCACTGCAACCTGGGAAAAATTGAGATGACACTCATTTTGAATGCTGTTAAAAATAAGCATTGGGCAAACATCACATAAACATTTTGAGAACAGCCATAAAACACAGGTACAGACACTATATTATGAACTACACTAACTTTGCAGCCTCTGTTGCATAGTCAAATAAAACAAATGCCAGAATACCCCTTTAATCTGCATGGCTCTGTGCCCTGTACATCAATCAATGAAGGTATGGAGGAACCAGACATGCATCCTACTGCCCAGCACCACCATCTTTGCCTCTTGAGCTCTGTGCATGATCTCAGGCAAAGTCTTTTAGTTGCAAAAAACATATGTTTATCTAGTGCTTCTTAATAACAACGATACAGCAAATCAAGAATCGTGGATAACAGAAACAACTTCGGTCACCCAGGTGTGATAGCAGAAAGTTTTCCTTCCTTTTGTGCCTTGTAAGCCTTTGCCTGAGCATATTTACCATATATGTGCATTTTGTAGCTTCTATTTTTCACGCTGCAAATATAATTAACCCAGCTGGTGAATATTAAGTGGTTGGTAACGTCACACTTCCTTCATGATCTAGAGCTGAAAAATTTCCTGTAAAGGTGGCCAATAACTGGCTGCAGCTTACCCCTCCCCTTCCCATAGAGGAAACATGAATGATTGGCCATGCTGTCCTGTGCATAGGGAGGTCAGAAGTTAGTTCAGCCTACAGTCATCTCTCCTGACCTTCTCATACACATGAACATACACATCTCCGCTTATCTCCCCAGAACAATAGGGTCAGACTGTAAAAATCTAACATGCCCAACCCTTCTCATCTGTTGGTGGAGAGCTGGGAGACCCCCATACACATTAGACAGTTGGCCAAACCTGCTGAAGTTGGCAGTTTTGGCTGACTTTAGTCTATAGTGTTTGGGCACTTTAAGATATGATGTCTCATTAGGGCAGCCACTTTAACCCCTTAAGGACTCAGGGTTTTTCCGTTTTTGCACTTTCGTTTTTTCCTCCTTACCTTTTAAAAATCATAACCCTTTCAATTTTCCACCTAAAAATCCATATTATGGCTTATTTTTTGCGTCGCCAATTCTACTTTGCAGTGACATTAGTCATTTTACCCAAAAATGCACGTCGAAACGGAAAAAAAAATCATTGTGCGACAAAATCGAAAAAAATACGCCATTTTGTAACTTTTGGGGGCTTCCGTTTCTACGCAGTGCATATTTAGGTAAAAATTACACCTTATCTTTATTCTGTAGGTCCATACGGTTAAAATGATCCCCTACTTATATAGGTTTGATTTTGTCGCACTTCTGGAAAAAATCATAACTACATGCAGGAAAATTTATACGTTTAAAAATGTCATCTTCTGACCCCTATAACTTTTTTATTTTTCCACATACAGGGCGGTATGAGGACTCATTTTTTGCGCCGTGATCTGAAGTTTTTATCGGTATGATTTTTGTTTTGATCGGACTTTTTGATCACTTTTTATTCATTTTTTTAATGGTATAAAAAGTGACCAAAATACGCTTTTTGGGACTTTTGAATTTTTTTGCGCGTACACCATTGACCGTGCGGTTTAATTAATGATATATTTTAATAGTTCGGACATTTACGCACGCGGCGATACCACATATGTTTATTTTATTTTTTTTACACTGTTTTATTTTTTTTTATGGGAAAAGGGGGGTGATTCAAACTTTTATTAACACTTTTTTTTTACTTTTTTTTTTGCAGTGTTATAGGTCCCATAGGGACCTATAACACTGCACACACTGATCTCCTATGCTGATCACTGGCGTGTATTAACACGCCTGTGATCAGCATTATCGGCGCTTGACTGCTCCTGCCTGGATCTCAGGCACGGAGCAGTCATTCATCGATCGGACACCAAGGAGGCAGGTAAGGGCCCTCCCGGTGTCCGATCAGCTGTCCGGGACGCCGCGATTTCACCGCGGCGGTCCAGAACAGCCCGACTGATTTCACCGCGGCGGTCCCGAACAGCCCGACTGAGCCGGGTCACTTTCAGTTTCACTTTAGAAGCGGCGGTCAGCTTTGACCGCCGCTTCTAAAGGGTTAATACCGCACATCGCCACGATCGGCGATGTATGGTATTAGACGCGGGTCCCGGCCGTTGATGAGCGCCGGGACAGATGCGATATGATGCAGGATCGCGGCGCGATCGTGCTTCATATCGCGGGAGCCGGCGCAGGACGGAAATATACGTCCTGCGTTGTTAAGGGGTTAAAGCGTACCTGTCAGATCCCACAAAAATAAAAAAAGTTACAAAGAAAGTTACTCAGTACCTAATCCTTTCCATGTACATCTAATTTTTATGCCTCTATCACCTATATTCATTATAAAAATATCCCTTTCCTTAGCTCACAGTGTAGGAATTCTTTCAGGGAAAGGGGGCATGTCCCTCCCTTGTGGTGGTGGGAGGTGATTGGTGTGTGGTAGAAGAGGGAGTGTCCCTCCCTTGTATGGTGGGAGGTGATTTGTGTGTGGTAGAAGAGGGTGTGTCCCTCCCTTGTGGTGGTGGGAGGTGATTGGTGTGTGGTAGAAGAGGGAGTGTCCCTCCCTTGTAGTGGTGGGAGGTGATTGGTGTGTGGTAGAAGAGGGAGTGTCCCTCCCTTGTAGTGGTGAGAGGTGATTGGTGTGTGATAAAAGGGGAGTGTTCCACCTTATGGCGTGTCTGCTCATGCAGTCTTTTCCATGAGTCATCTCTTGTCCATGACTCATCGACAAGCCTGATGCTGTTGAAAAACTGGATAGTGTCCGTGTAGGTATAGAGACCCCTAGTGGTGTGATTTTCAGGAGTCGTTTTCTTTATTAAATATTGAACATTTCTTAAACAACCATCTTACAAAAGGTCTTTAATTTTCAGCAGTAAAAACATGTTAAAAGTTTTTTGATCCTACAGTGCCCATTTTACAGAAAAGGATTCACCTCACAAGACTTTATCCAATAGATGGAGAGGAGCAGAGCTGAAAAAGAGGTTCTGTGCTGAGCCAGCATAATGGAGAGTCCATTGATTTAGAGGGGTTCTCCACCATAAGGTGATTTTAGTATGTACCTGGCAGACAGTAATGGACATGCTTAGGAAGGATCTGCACTTGTTTTTTGGGACTAAATGGCTATGTTGTGATATTACCATAATACTGTGGCTAGTAGTTTTATAATGAAACATAAATGATCTGCATCCATTCAAATCCATGTGGTTTTCAATCAGGGTGCCTACAGCTGTTGCATTAGTTGCAGATTGATCCCTCCACCCATTGAAGCAGACAGGCTCCCTGTCATCAGCAACAGTCATTTTTGTATGTTGGTAAAAAGAAATATTGGAGTGAAAATTACATAAGAATTGTGAGAAAACCGTCACACACAAGTACAGACACTATTGTTAGGATTCGGCAGGCTGGAGGTGGATCCTCTGTGTCAGAGAGCGATTGGCGTGGACCGTGTCGGCGGACCGGTTCTAAGTTGCTACTGGTATTCTCCAGAGCCCGCCGCAAAGCGGGATGGTCTTGCAGCGGCGGTAGCAACCAGGTCGTACCCACCGGTAACGGCTCAACCTCTCTTACTGCTGAGATAGGCGCGGTACAAGGGATTAGGCAAGAGCAAGGTCGGACGTAGCAGAAGGTCGGGGCAGGCGGCAAGGTTCGTAGTCAATGGAAATAGCAGAAGGTCTGGGACACAGGCTATGGACAACACTAAACGCTTTCTCTGGCACAAGGCAACAAGATCCGGCAAGGAAGTGAAGGGGAAGTGAGGTTAAATAGACAGGGAGCAGGTGGAGGCTAATTAGACTGATTGGGCCAGGCACCAATCCTTGGTGCACTGGCCCTTTAAATCTTAGAGAGCTGGCGCGCGCGCGCCCTAAGGAGCTGAGCCGCGCGCGCCAGGACGAGACAGCCGGGGACCGGGACAGGTGAGTGACTTGGGATGCGATTCGCGAGCGGGCGCGTCCCGCTATGCGAATCGCATCCCCGCCGGCAGTGTCAGTGCAGCGCTCCCGGTCAGCGGGTCTGACCGGGGCGCTGCAGAGAGAGGAACGCCGGGAGGAGCAGGGACCCGGAGCGCTCGGCGTAACAGTACCCCCCCCTTAGGTCTCCCCCTGTTTTTGTCCGGATGTCGCTCCACATGGGACGAGGACATTGGGAGTGATTGTAGAGTCTCCTTCTGGGGGACAGTGAAGTCCTGGGTATGCTCATCAACGGCAGGCAGTTCAGAAGGAGTGGGAATGGGGAGGGGGGGGCCGAGGGTGAAGCTTGGCACGGGGCAGAGTGTTACCAGAACGGGGGCTATGAGGAGGCAATGTGAGGCATCGTTTGTGACAAGCAGGGCCCCAATTCTTGATCTCCCCGGTTGTCCAGTCAAGGATAGGAGAATGGCGTTGGAGCCATGGCAGACCGAGGAGGACTTCAGAGGTGCAGTTGGGCAAAACAAAAAATTCTATTTTCTCGTGATGCAGTCCAATGCTCATAAGCAAGGGCTTTGTGCGGTAACGCACAGTGCAGTCCAACTTCACTCCGTTGACCGAAGAAATGTAGAGCGGCTTGACAAGACGGGTCACCGGGATGCAGAACCTATTAACCAAAGAAGCCAGAATAAAATTTCCAGCAGAACAGGAGTCCAAGAAGGCCACAGCTGAGAAGGAGGAGTTGGCAGAAGGAGCAATCCGCAAGGGCACAGTGAGACGTGGAGAAGCAGAATTCACACCAAGGGATGCCACTCCCATTTGAACAGGGTGCGTGCGTTTCCCAGACGTGGAGGACGAATAGGGCAATCCACCAAGAAATGTTCGGTACTAGCGCAGTACAGACATAAATTTTTATCCCTGCGGCAAGTCCTCTCTTCATGGGTCAGGCGGGACCGATCCCCTTGCATAGCCTCCTCGGCGGGAGGCACAGGGGTAGATTGCAAAGGATACTGGGAGAGAGGTGCCCAGAGATCAAGGTCCTTTTCCTTGTGGAGCTCCTGGTGTCTTTCAGAAAAACGCTTGTCAATGCGGGTGGCCAAAAGGATAAGTTCTCACAGGTTAGCTGGAATTTCTCGTGCGGCCAGTACATCTTTGATGTTGCTGGATAGGCCTTTTTTAAAGGTCGCGCAGAGGGCCTCGTTGTTCCAAGATAATTCAGAGGCGAGGGTACGAAATTGGATGGCGTATTCGCCTACAGAAGAATTTCCCTGGACCAGGTTCAGCAAGGCAGTTTCGACAGAAGAAGCTCGGGCTGGTTCCTCGAAGACACTACGGACTTCAGCGAAGAAGGACTGGACTGAGGCTGTGGCAGGATCATTACGGTCCCAGAGCGGTGTGGCCCAAGACAAGGCCATTCCAGACAGAAGACTAACTACGCAAGCCACCTTAGACCGTTCTGTAGAAAATTGGTCTGACAACATCTCCATATGTAGGGAACATTGAGACAGGAAACCACGGCAGAGTCTAGAGTCCCCATCAAATTTGTTCGGCAGGGACAAGCGGAGGCTAGGAGCGGCCACTCGCTGCGGAGGAGGTGCAGGAGCTGGCGGAGGAGATGGTCGCTGCTGTAGCAGCGGCAGAAGTTGCTGTAACATGGCGGTCAACTGCGACAGCTGCTGTCCTTGTTGGGCAATTTGCTGCGATTGCTGGGCGACCACCGTGGGTAGATCAGCGAGGCTTGGCAGCGGCACCTCAGCGGGATCCATGGCCGGATCTACTGTTAGGATTCGGCAGGCTGGAGGTGGATCCTCTGTGTCAGAGAGCGATTGGTGTGGACCGTGCCGGCGGACCAGTTCTAAGTTGCTACTGGTATTCACCAGAGCCCGCCGCAAAGCGGGATGGTCTTGCAGCGGCGGTAGCAACCAGGTCGTATCCACCGGCAACGGCTCAACCTCTCTGACTGCTGAGATAGGCGCGGTACAAGGGATTAGGCAAGAGCAAGGTCGGACGTAGCAGAAGGTCGGGGTAGGCGGCAAGGTTCGTAGTCAATGGAAATAGCAGAAGGTCTGGAACACAGGCTTTGGACAACACTAAACGCTTTCTCTGGCACAAGGCAACAAGATCCGGCAAGGAAGTGAAGGGGAAGTGAGGTTAAATAGACAGGGAGCAGGTGGAGGCTAATTAGACTGATTGGGCCAGGCACCAATCATTGGTGCACTGGCCCTTTAAATCTTAGAGAGCTGGCGCGCACGCGCCCTAAGGAGCGGAGCCGCGCGCGCCAAGACGAGACAGCCGGGGACCAGGACAGGTGAGTGACTTGGGATGCAATTCGCGAGCGGGTGCGTCCCGCTATGCGAATCGCATCCCCGCCGGCAGTGTCGGTGCAGCGCTCCCGGTCAGCGGGTCTAACCGGGGTACTGCAGAGAGAGGAACGCCGCGAGCGCTCCGGGGAGGAGCAGGGACCCGGAGCGCTCGGCGTAACAACTATATTATGAACAACACTAAGTTTACAGTCCCTGTAGCATAGTCAAATAAAAAAAATCCTGGAATACCCCTTTAATGGATATTATGTAATGTTTATTTCCTTTACAAATGACAGATGAACATTGGGGGTTACAGCAGTAGGACACCTCATGTTCAGATTACTATTGGAATAGACTTCTTACAAAAGTGATTTTATAAAGTGTACAGCCCCTTAAACTGTGTTTATAACAGATACAATATGGCCTTCGGGTCCATAATTTCTATACATATTGGACAAAACTATTATGTGTTAGTGTGCTTTATTCTTGTTGCAGAAAAGGTAGCTTTTGAAATGCATTAAACAACTGCTACAGCTTCATCTATTCTGCTGGGTAGCATATGTAGCCTTTACCATAGTGTTTTTTTTACCTTGTCCTCATGTTTTCTCCATAGTTCGACAATTTCCAGCTTTCTGTTAAAGGGGTACTCCGGCCCTGAGGCATCTTATCCCCTATCCATAGGGGATAAGATGTCTCACTGCGGGGGGTCCCGCTACTGGGGACCCCCGCAATCTTGTATTCGCCACTCACCTGTTTGAGTTGCACGCCGCGGTGCCAGCTCACAAACAGCCGGGTGGCGACCATGGAGCCGGAGTATCCTGATGTCACGACTCCGCCCCCGTGTGACATCACCGCCCGCCCCCGCTATGCAAGTCTATAGGAGGGGGTGTGACAGCCGTCAGTCGCCCTCCCATAAACTTTCATAGCGGGGGGTGACGTTACATGGGGGCGGAGTCATGACGTCGCGATACTCCTGCCCGATGATTGCCACCCGGCTGTTTGTGAGCTGGCACTGCGGCGTGCAACTCAAACAGGTGAGTGGCGAACACAAGATTGCGGGGGTTCCCAGCGGTGGGACCCCCGCGGTGAGACATCTTATCCCCTATCCTATGCATAGGGGATAAGATGTCTCAGGGCCGGAGTACCCCATTAACCACTTAAGGACAAAGCCTATTTGGGCCTTAGGGACGCAGATAATTTTATTTTTACGTTTTCGTTTTTTCCTCCTCGCCTTAAACAATCATAACTCTTTTATAGTTTCCTCCACAGACTAATATGGGGGCTTGTTTTTTGCGCGACCAGTTGTCCGTTGTAATGCCATCACTCACTTTACCATAAAATGTATGGCGTAACCAAAAAAAATACTATTTGTGTGGGGAAATTAAAAAGAAAACCGCAATTTTGCAAATTTTGGAAGGTTTTGTTTTCACGCCGTACAATTTACGGTAGAAATTACATGTGTTCTTAATTCTTTGGGTCAATACGATTAAAATGATACCCATGATAATATACTTTTCTATTCCTGTTGCGCAAACTGTTTAACCAAATTAGTAGGTTTAAAATCCCCCTATTTTGAAGACCTATACATTTTTCATTTTTCCGTATAAGTGGCGGTAGGAGGGCTCATGTTTTGTGCCGTGATCTGTACTTTTTATTGATACCATATTTGCTTATATAAAACCTTTAATACTTTTTTATTAATTTTTTTGGGAATAAAATGTTATGAAAAAGCAGCTATTTTGGACTTTTTTTTGTTTACGTTCACCATACGGTATCATTAACATTTTATTTTAATAGTTGAGATATTTACGCACGCGGCGATACCAAATATGTATGTAAAATATTCTTTTTACACTTTTTGGGGGTGAAATAGGGAAAATGGGACAATTTACGTTTTTATTGGGGGAGGGGGTTTTTCCCATTTTTTTTACTTTTATTTTTTACTTTTATTTTTACACTTTAATAGTCCCCTTAGGGGACTATTTATAGCAATCATTCGATTGCTAATACTGTTCAGTGCTATGTATAGGACATAGCACTGATCAGTGTTATTGGTCATCTTCTGCTCTGGTCTGCTTGATCGCAGACCAGAGCAGAAGACCCCGGGAGACGGCCGGAGCAAGGTGAGGGGACCTCCGGCCGCCATGCTGGATGATCAGATCGCCGCGGCAGCGCTGCGGGCGATCCGATCATCCATTCAAAGTACCACGATGCTGCAGATGCCGTGATCTGTATTGATCACGGCATCTGAGGGGTTAATGGTGGACATCCACACGATCACGGATGTCCGCCATTACGGGCGGGTCCCTTGCTGTTATCAGCAGCCGGGACCTGCCGCGCATGACGTGAGCATCGCTCCGATGCTCGCGGTTATGCATAGAGCGTAAATGTACGTCCTGATGCGTTAAGTACCAGCTCACCAGGACGTACATTTACGTCCTTCGTCGTTAAGGGGTTTAAGGCATTTCTGAACCCATGCCATGCAGACAGAAATTGACCTGTAGAACCATATCAATGCCCCTTTCTTCAATATATTTCTTATATTGATGTATGGACAAAAGAACAATCATTGACTGCACCTTTCTTCTGATTGATAATGTCAAAAAAAGATTAATAATATCATTTCATTCTATAGGAGTCCATGTTATATAATATTTCTATGAAGTGTTATACTTCTATTCATGAAAATAATTTTTCGATCAACCAGGTAGATAAAACCTAAAATACCAGGGATTGAAAGAAACTTTGTATCTGATCCAAGATCAAGCATGGTCTCCATTAGGCTGGGTTCACACCACGTTTTCTTAAATACGGTTCCCGTACACGGTTTGGAGGAGAGGGGCGGGGCTTAATCGCGGCGCCCGCACTCAGCCGTATTCGGGAACCGTATTTAATGCAAGTCTATGAGCCGACCGGAGTGAACCGCAGACTCCGGTCGGCTTCGTTTTCGGCCGTATGAAGTTTCCCGACCGCAGGCAAAAACGTGGTCGACCGGAGGCTGCTGTTCACTCCGGTTGGCTCATAGACTTGCATTAAATAAGGTTCCCGAATACGGCTGAGTGCGGGCGCCGCGATTAAGCCCCGCCCCTCTCCTCCAAACCGTATACGGGAACCGTATTTAAGAAAACGTGGTGTGAACCCAGCCTTACGGTGCTGTAATGTTAGCAACAATCAGAAATATGTCTCTTACAAGAAAATCTATTTGACTTTTGCGCCAATCTTATACCTCTAATCTTCAACTTTTTAACTTTCAATAACTCCCCCATCACCCGCCATTCTCTATGCATTACATATACTTTCCTCCTTCTTGCAGAGCTTTTACACCTAAAGTTGATCATAAGTTTTTTGCTGCCATTGAACCACTTTCTACCCAACTTTCCTTATACATATCTGATTTTCAAATAGAATCCAAAATAAACAAATGCTTGAAAAGGCTCTAATGGTGGGCGGAAACATTGCATGTCTCACAGTTGTGGGAATAAACACTTACTGATTCTTCACTGAATACTTGGAGTGTCCCTTCTGCTTTCATTATTGATTTTCAAATAGGGTTTTGTACATACAATTTATTATAAAGTTTTGTCCAGACTTGGGATAGAGCACATTCAGGTTTTTGATCCATTGCATTGTGCCGGCCTACATCGAGTCTCATAGATTGTAGGTGAGTGTTGGGAAAGAAAGGGCTCTAATGTCTCCCTACTCTGCCATAGTATTCAACTGTATCTGCGTCTGATTGACACCAACGCAGTTATAGGGGAAGCAGGAGGGGGATTTCAACCATAACTGTAATTCTACATTCACAACTGTGTTGAATAAAGAAGGTAAAATAACATTTTTGATGTTGTCTTCTATTAAGCCAAATCATGTATATCAAAGCAGGATGAAACAGTACTATCTGGTAATTGTTATCAATCAGAGGAGAAATTATCAGTTTGAGAGGAAACTATTCTGGGGCCCATCTTATATCTTTAGAGAGCATGTAAACATTTCATTTAGTCATCATTTTTGTTGTACAGTGTAATGGAGTTTAGTCATTCAAGGGGCTGACCCCCTACACAACAACACATGACATATTGTCACGATTCGGCTGGCAGGAGGTGGATCCTCTGTGCCAGAGAGGGATTGGCGTGGACCGTGCTAGTGGACCGGTTCTAAGTTGCTACTGGTATTCACCAGAGCCCGCCGCAAAGCGGGATGGTCTTGCAGCGGCGGTAGCAACCAGGTCGTATCCACTAGCAACGGCTCAACCTCTCTGACTGCTGAAGATAGGTGCGGTACAAGGGAGTAGACAAGAGCAAGGTCGGACGTAGCAGAAGGTCGGGGCAGGCAGCAAGGAGCGTAGTCAGGGGCAACGGCATAAGGTCTGGAACACAGGCTAGGAACACACAAGGAAACGCTTTCACTGGCACAATGGCAACAAGATCCGGCGAGGGAGTGCAGGGGAAGTGAGGTATACATAGGGAGTGCACAGGTGAACACACTAATTAAGCCAACTGCGCCAATCAGTGGCGCAGTGGCCCTTTAAATCGCAGAGACCCGGCGCGCGCGTGCCCTAGGGAGCGGGGCTGCGTGCGCCGGGACAGGACCGACGGAGAGCGAGTCAGGTACGGGAGCCGGGGTGCGCATCGCGAGCGGGCGCCACCCGCATCGCGAATCGCATCCCGGCTGGAGGCGGTATCGCAGCGCACCCGGTCAGCAGATCTGACTGGGGCGCTGCAGTTGCGAGGATGTTGCGAGCGCTCCGGGGAGGAGCGGGGACCCGGAGCGCTCGGCGTAACAGTACCCCCCCCCTTGGGTCTCCCCCTCTTCTTGGAGCCTGAGAACCTGAGGACCAGACTTTTGTCTAGGATGTTGTCCTCAGGTTCCCAGGATTTCTCTTCAGGACCACAGCCCTCCCAATCAACCAAAAAAAATTTTTTCCCTCTGACCGTCTTGGAGGCCAGTATCTCCTTCACGGAGAAGATGTCAGAAGAACCGGAAACAGGAGTGGGAGAAACAAGTTTGGGAGAGAAACGGTTGATGATGAGTGGTTTAAGGAGAGAGACATGAAAGGCATTGGGAATACGAAGAGAAGGAGGAAGAAGAAGTTTGTAAGAGACAGGATTAATCTGGCACAAGACTTTGAAAGGACCAAGATAGCGTGGTCCCAGTTTGTAACTGGGGACACGAAAGCGGACATATTTAGCGGAGAGCCATACCTTGTCTCCGGGAGCAAAAATGGGGGGAGCTCTTCTTTTCTTATCGGCAAACCTTTTCATGCGAGATGAAGCCTGTAAAAGAGAATTTTGGGTCTCTTTCCATATGGTGGAAAGATCACGAGTCACTTCATCCACAGCGGGCAAACCAGAGGGCAAGGAAGTAGGGAGGGGGGGAAGAGGGTGACGGCCGTACACCACGAAAAATGGGGATTTAGCAGAAGATTCAGAGACTCTGAAGTTGTATGAGAATTCGGCCCATGGTAGAAGATCTGCCCAGTCATCCTGGCGGGAGGAAACAAAATGCCGTAAATAGTCACCCAGGACCTGGTTAATTCTTTCTACTTGCCCATTGGATTGAGGATGATAAGCAGAAGAGAAGTTTAATTTAATCTTGAGTTGTTTACAGAGAGCCCGCCAGAATTTTGACACGAATTGGGTGGGCAAACCGTGAAGACGAAAAATGTGTACAAAAAATTGTTTTGCCAACTGAGGCGCTGAAGGAAGACCAGGAAGAGGAATAAAATGTGCCATCTTAGAAAATCGATCAACGACCACCCAAACAACAGTGGTGCCACGGGATGGGGGTAGGTCTGTAATAAAGTCCATACCAGTCAGAGACCAAGGCTGTTCGGGGACAGGCAGAGGATAAAGGAGACCAGCAGGCTTCTGGCGAGGAGTCTTATCCCGGGCACAGACAGTACAGGCCCGCACAAAATCAACAACATCCGTCTCCAGAGTCGGCCACAAATAGAAACGAGAGATGAGTTGCAAGGACTTTTTGATGCCTGCATGGCCTGCGAGGTGGGAGGAGTGACCCCATTTGAGAATCCCGAGACGTTGGCGTGGAGAAACGAAGGTCTTCCCAGGAGGAGTTTGCCTGATGGAGGCTGGAGAAGTGGAGATCAGACAGTCAGGAGGAATGATGTGTTGCGGAGGGACCTCTACTTCCGAGGCATCCGAGGAACGAGAGAGAGCATCGGCCCTAATGTTCTTGTCGGCAGGGCGAAAATGAATTTCAAAGTTAAAACGGGCAAAGAACAACGACCACCTGGCCTGGCGAGGGTTCAGCCGTTGGGCAGACTGGAGATAGGAGAGATTCTTGTGATCGGTGTAAATGATAACTGGAAATTTTGATCCCTCCAGCAGATGCCTCCATTCCTCAAGTGCCAATTTAATGGCCAGAAGTTCTCGATCCCCGATAGAGTAGTTTCTCTCCGCCGGAGAGAAGGTCCTAGAAAAAAAACCACAAGTAACAGCATGCCCGGAAGAATTTTTTTGTAGAAGGACCGCACCAGCTCTCACTGAGGAGGCATCAACCTCCAATAGGAAGGGTTTAGATGGGTCAGGTCTGGAGAGCACGGTAGCAGAAGAAAAGGCAGACTTGAGCCGTTTAAATGCGTCTTCCGCTTGGGGAGACCAGGACTTGGGATTGGCATTCTTCTTGGTTAAAGCCACGATGGGAGCCACAATAGTGGAAAAGTGTGGAATAAATTGTCTGTAATAATTGGCGAACCCCAAAAAACGTTGGATAGCACGGAGTCCGGAGGGGCGTGGCCAATCTAAGACGGCAGAGAGTTTATCCGGGTCCATTTGTAATCCCTGGCCAGAGACCAAGTATCCTAGGAAAGGAAGAGATTGACATTCAAACAGACATTTCTCCATTTTAGCATAAAGTTGATTGTCTCGAAGTCTCTGAAGAACCATGTGGACATGCTGGCGGTGTTCTTCTAAGTTGGCAGAAAAAATCTGAATATCGTCCAGATACACAACAACACAGGAATATAAGAGATCACGAAAAATTTCATTAACAAAGTCTTGGAAGACGGCAGGGGCGTTGCACAGGCCAAAGGGCATGACAGATACTCAAAGTGTCCATCTCTGGTGTTAAATGCAGTTTTCCATTCGTCCCCCTCCCTGATGCGGAAGAGATTATAAGCACCTCTTAAGTCCAGTTTGGTAAAGATGTGGGCACCTTGAAGGCGGTCAAAGAGTTCTGAGATAAGAGGTAGGGGGTAGCGGTTCTTTACCGTGATTTTATTAAGTCCGCGGTAATCAATGCAAGGACGTAGGGAGCCAGCTCCGGCAGGAGAGGAGGATTTGCGGATAAACCCCTTTTTTAAATTTTCCTGGATGTATTCAGACATAGCAAGAGTCTCTGGGGCGGACAGAGGATAAATTCTGCCCCGGGGTGGAGTAGTGCCCGGGAGGAGGTCAATAGGACAGTCATAAGGCCTGTGAGGAGGTAAAGTCTCAGCTTGCTTTTTGCAAAACACGTCAGCATAGTCCATATAGGCCTTAGGGAGACCGGTTACAGGGGGAACCACAGGGTCACGGCAGGGAGTGCTGGGAACCGGTTTAAGACAGTCCTTGAAACAAGAAGTACCCCAGCTCTTGATCTCTCCTGTGGACCAATCAAGGGTTGGGGAATGGCGTTGAAGCCACGGTAATCCAAGGAGAATTTCGGAAGTGCAATTGGAGAGGACCAAAAACTCAATTTTTTCGTGATGAGGTCCGATGCACATTAGGAGGGGTTCCGTGCGGTAACGCACGGTACAGTCCAATCTTTCATTGTTAACACAATTGATGTAGAGGGGTCTGGCGAGACTGGTCACCGGGATGTTGAACCTGTTGATGAGAGAGGCCAAAATAAAATTTCCTGCAGATCCGGAATCCAAGAAGGCCATAGTAGAGAAGGAGAAGGTAGAGGCAGATATCCGCACAGGCACAGTAAGGCGTGGAGAAGCCGAGTTGACATCAAGAACTGTCTCACCTTTGTGCGGAGTCAGCGTACGTCTTTCCAGGCGGGGAGGACGGATAGGACAATCCTTCAGGAAGTGTTCGGTACCGGCACAGTACAGGCAAAGATTCTCCATGCGGCGTCGTGTCCTCTCTTGAGGTGTCAAGCGAGACCGGTCAACTTGCATAGCCTCCACGGCGGGAGGCACAGGAACGGATTGCAGAGGACCAGAGGAGAGAGGAGCCGGGGAGAAAAAACGCCTCGTGCGAACAAAGTCCATATCCTGGCGGAGCTCCTGACGCCTTTCGGAAAAACGCATGTCAATGCGAGTGGCTAGATGAATAAGTTCATGCAGGTTAGCAGGAATTTCTCGTGCGGCCAGAACATCTTTAATGTTGCTGGATAGGCCTTTTTTAAAGGTCGCGCAGAGGGCCTCATTATTCCAGGATAATTCGGAAGCAAGAGTACGGAATTGGATGGCGTACTCGCCAACGGAAGAATTACCCTGGACCAGGTTCAGCAGGGCAGTCTCAGCAGAAGAGGCTCGGGCAGGTTCCTCAAAGACACTTCGAATTTCCGAGAAGAAGGAGTGTACAGAGGCAGTGACGGGGTCATTGCGGTCCCAGAGCGGTGTGGCCCATGACAGAGCTTTCCCAGACAGAAGGCTGACTACGAAAGCCACCTTAGACCTTTCAGTAGGAAACTGGTCCGACATCATCTCCAGGTGCAGGGAACATTGTGAAAGAAAGCCACGGCAAAACTTAGAGTCCCTATCAAATTTATCCGGCAAGGATAGTCGTAGGCCGGAAGCGGCCACTCGCTGCGGAGGAGGTGCAGGAGCTGGCGGAGGAGATGATTGCTGAAGCTGTGGTAGTAGCTGCTGTAGCATCACGGTCAGTTGAGACAGCTGGTGGCCTTGTTGCGCTATCTGTTGCGACTGCTGGACGACCACCGTGGTGAGGTCGGCGACAACTGGCAGTGGAACTTCAGCGGGATCCATGGCCGGATCTACTGTCACGATTCGGCTGGCAGGAGGTGGATCCTCTGTGCCAGAGAGGGATTGGCGTGGACCGTGCTAGTGGACCGGTTCTAAGTTGCTACTGGTATTCACCAGAGCCCGCCGCAAAGCGGGATGGTCTTGCAGCAGCGGTAGCAACCAGGTGGTATCCACTAGCAACGGCTCAACCTCTCTGACTGCTGAAGATAGGCGCGGTACAAGGGAGTAGACAAGAGCAAGGTCGGACGTAGCAGAAGGTCGGGGCAGGCAGCAAGGATCGTAGTCAGGGGCAACGGCAGGAGGTCTGGAACACAGGCTAGGAACACACAAGGAAACGCTTTCACTGGCACAATGGCAACAAGATCCGGAGAGGGAGTGCAGGGGAAGTGAGGTATACATAGGGAGTGCACAGGTGAACACACTAATTAAGCCAACTGCGCCAATCAGTGGCGCAGTGGCCCTTTCAATCGCAGAGACCCGGCGCGCGCGCGCCCTAGGGAGCGGGGCCGCGCGCGCCGGGACAGGACCGACGGAGAGCGAGTCAGGTACGGGAGCCGGGGTGCGCATCGCGAGCGGGCGCCACCCGCATCGCGAATCGCATCCCGGCTGGAGGCGGTTTCGCAGCGCACCCGGTCAGCAGATCTGACCGGGGCGCTGCAGTTGCGAGGATGTTGGGAGCGCTCCGGGGAGGAGCGGGGACCCGGAGCGCTCGGCGTAACACATATCTAAATAAATAAAACTTAATGGCCCTCATTTACTAACAGCATTCCAACTCTTTTTGTCGGGTTGTGCGCCTAAATTCTGTGTAAATTCTGAATGTGCCACAGAAAAAAACTAACAGAATCAGGAACACTCAGAGTGAAAAGTAAACCCTACAAAATGGGCGTGGTTTTTGGTAAAAGAAGCGTGTTCCCTACATTTCATCCAAAATCACTCGTCTTTTTGGAAAACCACTCTGAAAATGATGTGAATTTTCTAGGAAGAAAACCCTACACTTTAAAGCATGTATGAAGTTTCCGAAAGTGGAGTAAAGTAGTAAATACCATGGAAGAAAAAGGTTGGAACAGCAAAAAACACAACAAAACCTCCACTCTTAGTAAATCAGGGCCAATGTGTGTGTATGTGTGTGTGTATGTTCCACAATCACTTCCAAACGTTTAAAGATATTAACATGAAACTTGGCACACATGTTACTTCAGGAAGTGTTCGGTACCGGCACAGTACAGGCAAAGATTCTCCATGCGGCGTCGTGTCCTCTCTTGAGGTGTCAAGCGAGACCGGTCAACTTGCATAGCCTCCACGGCGGGAGGCACAGGAACGGATTGCAGAGGACCAGAGGAGAGAGGAGCCGGGGAGAAAAAACGCCTCGTGCGAACAAAGTCCATATCCTGGCGGAGCTCCTGACGCCTTTCGGAAAAACGCATGTCAATGCGAGTGGCTAGATGAATAAGTTCATGCAGGTTAGCAGGAATTTCTCGTGCGGCCAGAACATCTTTAATGTTGCTGGATAGGCCTTTTTTAAAGGTCGCACAGAGGGCCTCATTATTCCAGGATAATTCGGAAGCAAGAGTACGGAATTGGATGGCGTACTCGCCAACGGAAGAATTACCCTGGACCAGGTTCAGCAGGGCAGTCTCAGCAGAAGAGGCTCGGGCAGGTTCCTCAAAGACACTTCGAATTTCCGAGAAGAAGGAGTGTACAGAGGCAGTGACGGGGTCATTGCGGTCCCAGAGCGGTGTGGCCCATGACAGAGCTTTCCCAGACAGAAGGCTGACTACGAAAGCCACCTTAGACCTTTCAGTAGGAAACTGGTCCGACATCATCTCCAGGTGCAGGGAACATTGTGAAAGAAAGCCACGGCAAAACTTAGAGTCCCCATCAAATTTATCCGGCAAGGATAGTCGTAGGCCGGAAGCGGCCACTCGCTGCGGAGGAGGTGCAGGAGCTGGCGGAGGAGATGATTGCTGAAGCTGTGGTAGTAGCTGCTGTAGCATCACGGTCAGTTGAGACAGCTGGTGGCCTTGTTGCGCTATCTGTTGCGACTGCTGGACGACCACCGTGGTGAGGTCGGCGACAACTGGCAGTGGAACTTCAGCGGGATCCATGGCTGGATCTACTGTCACGATTCGGCTGGCAGGAGGTGGATCCTCTGTGCCAGAGAGGGATTGGCGTGGACCGTGCTAGTGGACCGGTTCTAAGTTGCTACTGGTATTCACCAGAGCCCGCCGCAAAGCGGGATGGTCTTGCAGCGGCGGTAGCAACCAGGTGGTATCCACTAGCAACGGCTCAACCTCTCTGACTGCTGAAGATAGGCGCGGTACAAGGGAGTAGACAAGAGCAAGGTCGGACGTAGCAGAAGGTCGGGGCAGGCAGCAAGGATCGTAGTCAGGGGCAACGGCAGGAGGTCTGGAACACAGGCTAGGAACACACAAGGAAACGCTTTCACTGGCACAATGGCAACAAGATCCGGGGAGGGAGTGCAGGGGAAGTGAGGTATACATAGGGAGTGCACAGGTGAACACACTAATTAAGCCAACTGCGCCAATCAGTGGCGCAGTGGCCCTTTCAATCGCAGAGACCCGGCGCGCGCGCGCCCTAGGGAGCGGGGCCGCGCGCGCCGGGACAGGACCGACGGAGAGCGAGTCAGGTACGGGAGCCGGGGTGCGCATCGCGAGCGGGCGCCACCCGCATCGCGAATCGCATCCCGGCTGGAGGCGGTATCGCAGCGCACCCGGTCAGCAGATCTGACCGGGGCGCTGCAGTTGCGAGGATGTTGGGAGCGCTCCGGGGAGGAGCGGGGACCCGGAGCGCTCGGCGTAACACATATCTAAATAAATAAAACTTAATGGCCCTCATTTACTAACAGCATTCCAACTCTTTTTGTCGGGTTGTGCGCCTAAATTCTGTGTAAATTCTGAATGTGCCACAGAAAAAAACTAACAGAATCAGGAACACTCAGAGTGAAAAGTAAACCCTACAAAATGGGCGTGGTTTTTGGTAAAAGAAGCGTGTTCCCTACATTTCATCCAAAATCACTCGTCTTTTTGGAAAACCACTCTGAAAATGATGTGAATTTTCTAGGAAGAAAACCCTACACTTTAAAGCATGTATGAAGTTTCCGAAAGTGGAGTAAATTAGTAAATACCATGGAAGAAAAAGGTTGGAACAGCAAAAAACACAACAAAACCTCCACTCTTAGTAAATCAGGGCCAATGTGTGTGTATGTGTGTGTGTATGTTCCACAATCACTTCCAAACGTTTAAAGATATTAACATGAAACTTGGCACACATGTTACTTCAGGAAGTGTTCGGTACCGGCACAGTACAGGCAAAGATTCTCCATGCGGCGTCGTGTCCTCTCTTGAGGTGTCAAGCGAGACCGGTCAACTTGCATAGCCTCCACGGCGGGAGGCACAGGAACGGATTGCAGAGGACCAGAGGAGAGAGGAGCCGGGGAGAAAAAACGCCTCGTGCGAACAAAGTCCATATCCTGGCGGAGCTCCTGACGCCTTTCGGAAAAACGCATGTCAATGCGAGTGGCTAGATGAATAAGTTCATGCAGGTTAGCAGGAATTTCTCGTGCGGCCAGAACATCTTTAATGTTGCTGGATAGGCCTTTTTTAAAGGTCGCGCAGAGGGCCTCATTATTCCAGGATAATTCGGAAGCAAGAGTATGGAATTGGATGGCGTACTCGCCAACGGAAGAATTACCCTGGACCAGGTTCAGCAGGGCAGTCTCAGCAGAAGAGGCTCGGGCAGGTTCCTCAAAGACACTTCGAATTTCCGAGAAGAAGGAGTGTACAGAGGCAGTGACGGGGTCATTGCGGTCCCAGAGCGGTGTGGCCCATGACAGAGCTTTCCCAGACAGAAGGCTGACTACGAAAGCCACCTTAGACCTTTCAGTAGGAAACTGGTCCGACATCATCTCCAGGTGCAGGGAACATTGTGAAAGAAAGCCACGGCAAAACTTAGAGTCCCCATCAAATTTATCCGGCAAGGATAGTCGTAGGCCGGAAGCGGCCACTCGCTGCGGAGGAGGTGCAGGAGCTGGCGGAGGAGATGATTGCTGAAGCTGTGGTAGTAGCTGCTGTAGCATCACGGTCAGTTGAGACAGCTGGTGGCCTTGTTGCGCTATCTGTTGCGACTGCTGGACGACCACCGTGGTGAGGTCGGCGACAACTGGCAGTGGAACTTCAGCGGGATCCATGGCTGGATCTACTGTCACGATTCGGCTGGCAGGAGGTGGATCCTCTGTGCCAGAGAGGGATTGGCGTGGACCGTGCTAGTGGACCGGTTCTAAGTTGCTACTGGTATTCACCAGAGCCCGCCGCAAAGCGGGATGGTCTTGCAGCGGCGGTAGCAACCAGGTCGTATCCACTAGCAACGGCTCAACCTCTCTGACTGCTGAAGATAGGCGCGGTACAAGGGAGTAGACAAGAGCAAGGTCGGACGTAGCAGAAGGTCGGGGCAGGCAGCAAGGATCGTAGTCAGGGGCAACGGCAGGAGGTCTGGAACACAGGCTAGGAACACACAAGGAAACGCTTTCACTGGCACAATGGCAACAAGATCCGGCGAGGGAGTGCAGGGGAAGTGAGGTATACATAGGGAGTGCACAGGTGAACACACTAATTAAGCCAACTGCGCCAATCAGTGGCGCAGTGGCCCTTTCAATCGCAGAGACCCGACGCACGCGCGCCCTAGGGAGCGGGGCCGCGCGCGCCGGGACAGGACCGACGGAGAGCGAGTCAGGTACGGGAGCCGGGGTGCGCATCGCGAGCGGGCGCCACCCGCATCGCGAATCGCATCCCGGCTGGAGGCGGTATCGCAGCGCACCCGGTCAGCAGATCTGACCGGGGCGCTGCAGTTGCGAGGATGTTGGGAGCGCTCCGGGGAGGAGCGGGGACCCGGAGCGCTCGGCGTAACACATATCTAAATAAATAAAACTTAATGGCCCTCATTTACTAACAGCATTCCAACTCTTTTTGTCGGGTTGTGCGCCTAAATTCTGTGTAAATTCTGAATGTGCCACAGAAAAAAACTAACAGAATCAGGAACACTCAGAGTGAAAAGTAAACCCTACAAAATGGGCGTGGTTTTTGGTAAAAGAAGCGTGTTCCCTACATTTCATCCAAAATCACTCGTCTTTTTGGAAAACCACTCTGAAAATGATGTGAATTTTCTAGGAAGAAAACCCTACACTTTAAAGCATGTATGAAGTTTCCGAAAGTGGAGTAAATTAGTAAATACCATGGAAGAAAAAGGTTGGAACAGCAAAAAACACAACAAAACCTCCACTCTTAGTAAATCAGGGCCAATGTGTGTGTATGTGTGTGTGTATGTTCCACAATCACTTCCAAACGTTTAAAGATATTAACATGAAACTTGGCACACATGTTACTTATATGTCAACAACAAACATAGCATAGGTGATTTAACCCTTACTCACCCCCATTTGCCAGGGTCGGGGTTTTTATTTAAAGTCCCATACAAGTCTTATATATGTTACTGCATAACTTGTAGATATTTCGATAATACTTGGTCACATGTTACTTATATGTCCACTTAAAATATAGGATAGTTAATTTAACCCTTAACTACCCTTATTTATTAGGGTTTGGGTTTTTGTTTAAAGTCCCATGCAAATCTATGGGAAATGTATGTTCCCTCATAACTTCCGTACGATATTTCAATACCTGGTCACATGTTACGTATATGTCAAATAAAAAGATATGATAGTTAAATTAATCCTTACCTACACCCTTATATAAAAGATGGGTTTTTGTTTCAAGTCCCATTCAAGTATATGCATCTCTGCATCTCCTGGTGAATGTGTCAGTCCGGCTTGCAAGCCACACCCCATCTCACAAAGACACGCACACTATTTAAGCACCACTCCTTTTATTCTCTACCCTTTTTGTGCATCGGTCTTGCTTGCAAATCAGGCCCAGTACCACAAAGCCACGTCCCCTTCTATTTTCAGCTTACAATATCTTCATCACAAATCAGTCCCACCTGAGGACAGGATATGAGGATGGGACATAAGGACAGGATATGAGGACAGCATATGAGGATGGGATATGAGGACGGGACATGGGTTCGGGACATGAGGTCAGGACATGAGGTCGGGATATGAGGACGGGATATGTGGACGGGATATGAGTGAAGACAGGATATGGGGACGGGATAAAGAGTCGGGCTATGAGGATGGGATATGAGGACGAGATTCAAGGACGGGATAGGAGGTCGGGATAGGAGGTCGGGATATGAGGACGGATTATGAGGATGGGATATTAGGTCAGGATAGGAGGCCAGGATAGGCGGTCAGGATATGAGGTTGAGATATGAGGACGGGATATAAGGACGGGATATAAGGTTGAGATATGAGGATGGGATATGGGGACGGGATATGGGGTTGGGATATGGCAACAATATATGAGGACGGGATATGAAGTCAAAAGCTTCCTCCTTTGTTTATTTTTCTCCCCAACAAGGATCAGGAAGGAAAAACCGGGCAACGCCGGGTACTCAGCTAGTCTTCAATAAAGTTTGATAAGTTATATGTAAATATTCACACAATAAATAGACTCAAGTGAAAAGTGATTCCCAAGAGTCTCCAAAGTTCTCTCCAAATGGAGTTGTATACTGTGTTACTATTATAGTTTCAGAGCCTGGGTCCACTCACTGGGCCAGTCCAGCAATGTAAACCCTTCACACAAAACACAGGTATAACTTGAGGTTCCTGGGCCACAGTGTAAAAACATCCACCACCTCTCATGTAATGTAACATCCACCACCTCTGTTTGTAATACCAGTGTCTTTATTTATTTATTGTATAGGTGACTGCTACCTCTGCATTTCCTATAGCAGTGGTCTCCAAACTAAGGACATCCAGTTATTGCAAAACTACAATTCCTGGCATACTGGACAGCCATTGGTGGTCTACACCTTGGAGACCTAGGCCCCATAGCTTTATACTTGTACTAGGGATACCATGCAGAAACAAACATTTGCTTACCAGTGTTACCGCATTGCACTTCATGTGCCTAATACAAAGCATATGGATAGCACAAGTGAAGTTTGCTGCTTTCCCCAATGAACATATTTGGACATAAAAACACAGAATGTATTAGTCATTCTGTGTTTGACCACAGTAAACTTGGCAGACATAGTAAGTGGGTCCTTGGCTGTCCAGTAGATAATTTGTTGTGGAGATTTTTTGTTTCTGCAAATTTGTATAGGAAGCTACAAGTAATTGTGAGCCATGGGAATCATTGACACTGTTCATTACATGCAAACTAGTATTGGAGGGACAAAGGTTCTCACCGAGCTGGTGTACACAGACTTATCAGAAATGCTCCATGGGAAAAAATATGCAAACTAGCTCTCCAAAAGGAACAAAACAGTCTCTCTAGTGGCACCTATAGGTTGTTACCCTGTAAGCCTATATCAAACCACTAAATAACCTCCAAACATGACTTAAGATGCTAGCCTAGAACATGGTCTCCTTCTGTACACCTAGGTCCAAATTATTATGCAAATTATATCTATCTCAGTTACCTAAATAATTGATGTAAATAACAGTCAGTATAATTTTCATATTATCAACTATTAAAAGTACAATTCAAATTTCATGTCAGTCAGAAACTCCACATACTTTGCAGAGGTCATCTCTACACCTTCGGGGACTCTAAAGACCCCCCCCTATGATTCCGGCCCAAAACATGACTCCACCACCGCCTTGCTGATGTCACAGCCTTTTTGGGACAGGGTTGCACTGCACTCACCAGTGAACAGGACTGTTTGAAAATTAGTCTTCATGTATTTTTCTGCCCAATGCAGCTGTTTCTGCTTGTGAGCTTTGGTTAGTGGTGGCCTAATAGAAGGTTTATGCACAGTTGCAAGACTCTGGGGGACTCTACACCTTGATGTTCGTGGGACTCCAGAGGCACCAGCAGCTTCAAATATCTGTTTGCTGCTATGTAATGGTATTTAAAGCTGACCGCCGCGTCTCAAGTGAAAGTGAAAGTGACCCGGCTGCTCAGTCGGGCTGTTCGGTACCGCCGCAGTGAAATCTCGGCGTCCCAAACAGCTTACAGGAGACCGGGAGGGCCCTTACCTGCCTCCTCGGTGTCCGACTGAGATCCAGGCAGGAGCAGTCAAGCGCCGATAACACTGATCACAGGCGTGTTAATACACGCCAGTGATCTGTGTAAGAGATCAGTGTGTGCAGTGTTATAGGTCCCTATGGGACCTATAACACTGCAAAAAAAAAAAGTAAAGAAAAAGTGTTAATAAAGGTCATTTAACCCCTTCCCTAATAAAAGTTTGAATCACCCCCCTTTTCCCATAAAAAAAATAAAACTAACATAAAAAAACTATAAAAACATATCGTTAATTAAACCGCACGGTCAATGGCGTACACGTAAAAAAAAATTCCAAAGTCCAAAAAAGCGTATTTTGGTCACTTTTTATACCATTAAAAAATGAATAAAAAGTGATCAAAAAGTCTGATCAAAACAAAACGTGGAAAAATAAAAAAGTTATAGGGGTCAGAAGAGGACATTTTTAACCGTATACATTTTCCTGCATGTAGTTATGATTTTTTCCAGAAGTACGACAAAATGAAACCTATATAAGTAGGGTATACTTTTATTTGTATGAACCTACAGAATAATGATAAGGTGTCATTTTTACCGAAATATGCACTGCGTAGAAACGGAAGCCCCCATTACAAAATGGCGTTTTTTCTTCGATTTTGTCGCACAATGATTTTTTTTTCTGTTTTGTCGTGAATTTTTGGGTAAAATGACTAATGTCTTTGCAAAGTAGAATTATTAACGCAAAAAATAAGCCATACTATGGATTTTTAGGTGGAAAATTGAAAGGGTTATGATTTTTAAAAGGTAAGGAGGAAAAAACAAAAGTGCAAAAACTGAAAAACCCTGCGTCCTTAAGGGGTTAATAGTATAATGATGGCGCTTAAGTTTTCGTGAAATATCTAATGTTTTCATACCTCGTCCAAGGCATTGAACTATTTCTCGGCAGCAGAGAGATCCTTTTTCTTCCCCATATTGCTTGAAAATGGTTCTCTGCTTAATAATGGGGAACACCCACCTTTAGTAGTTTTTCCTTAAATTGGGCTCACCTGGCAACCTAATTATCACAGGTGTCCAAGATTGTTTTCAGTGATCAAAAGAGCCCTGAGAATCAACGCCATCCATGAGTTACACTGAAAAACTAAATATTTAATCTTTGTGACCCTTAAATAGAATTTGCATAATAATTTGGTAGGTGTGGGACATTGACTTGAAGTACAGCTACCTCTTAGGGTCTATTCACATGGCGGAATTCTGCCTGAAATGAAAGCCCTTACACTTCTATGGGATTGAAACTTCGTTGAATTCTATGGGATTGAAACTTCGTTGAACCGTTGAAACATCGGAATTTCCGCCTGCGGAATTCCGCAAGCAGAAATGCCAAAGTCTAAATGGGAGTGCGGAAACCCATTTTTATTTCAGACGGATTCCGCTGGTGGAAATTCTGCCGTGTGAATAGACCCTTAAAGTTTTCTTCTTTCCGAAGAAGAGGTAGTTTGCATGCAAGCTAGCAGAGGAAGTAGAAAGACTGAGGCTACTTTATTTATTCCTGTTTCTTGTGGTTTGTTTATGTTTTAGTATTAGGAAACTTTTAGCATTGCTTCTGTATAGAAGTACAAAGGAGTTCCACAAATGTTTTTGAATTGCAATGTTGTTTGAACTTGGCCTAAAAAATTCATCCATTAATTTTACAGACCACTGGCTAAATGGGCTTGAAAACTGGAAAACACTTTTGGCTACAAAAGTGTTCAGAACAACTATTACTTCCCTTACCTACGTCAGGTCACATAATGAGCATTAAACAGCAGGGGGCAACAATGAGCATAGAAGAAAGCACTATTGGTGTTGGAGGGGCGGGGGGCACAACCACTGTAATCAATGGGACTTTCACACTTTGCAGTCGTTTCATGACATACTATCTATTCAGTTTTATCTGCACCATGCCCTTATTAGACCACAGTTACAGTTTCATCTTTACATGGAAAAATATGGCCTGTTAATCCGCACTGATCCTAATACCCTGGGTTATACTGCAAGTGAACTGTCTTAAAATGAGATATAACTTACCCGGGTCCATGGTCCTGTTCCGGAAATATAGCCGTTATAAGCCCGTATTGCTAATATGTAAATCACCAGCTTTGCTTAATGGAGGCGGAACCTATCATGGAGGCGAGGATGCTGGGTATGCCAGGTCCCACCTCCATTGCGCAAAGCTGGCGATTAACATATTAGCAATGTCGGGTAATAACATGTCTATCTCCTGAACTTGACCCCATATTAGTATAAATGATACCTTATTCTCCTAAACTATAACCCTGTGTATTAGTATTAGTGCGGGTAAATTGGATTTAAATGAGGTATCATTTACTTGGATCCGTGTCCGGCGTCCTGGAAGTTGTGTGCGAGGCACCAGAGACCTGACAGGTTCAATTTTAAAAAAAAGAACAGTGGTCACCAGGACTATATGTAAAAACTTCAGCACCATCCTCAATGGTCAATTTGCAGTCCAGATAGAAATTCCTCCACCTTCCTCTGTGTCCCGACTGCTGACGGTAACTGCTACAACCACCTGCTACGTCTTCATCAAATCTGTATGGTTGCCTCCAGATGGCTCATAGCACTGGCATGGTGTGTAGGTGATTGTAACAAGAACTGGGGGACTAAATCATGTTAGGCTACTTTCACACTGTGAAAGTTGCTCCGTTACAGATGTTAAGGGCTCTTTTTTATTTCTACTTTGGCTGCCATTAATGTCCGTTATTGTAACAGAGCTTAACAGGAGTCAAAATGGGCAAAGAGGATCCCATTCACTTGAATGGGATTCCCTTTAACGTTCGTTATAACTCCCGTTATTGCGGCCAAAGATACTGTGAGAAAAAGACGTGTCATGCACAAATTTTTCTCCCGCTATCTTCCTAAAGGACGTCATCTACCGGGCGAAAACGTTAGTGACTTCAATCAAAGCCTACAATATGACCCGATTAGTTTTGGAAGCAACCACTAAACAACACACATGAGCACTAAACCACTGAGCATCGAAAGACTGGCATGCACAATTATTCAGGGGCATAGCTAGAGGGGGCCTGAGGGGCACATGCCATGTTAACATGCCTGAAGAAGAGCTTTAAGCAGTTAGCCATCACAAGGTAATACATGAGCAAATATTTCTCTTATTAAAAAGGGTACACTTTAAGAGGCAGTAACCCATTTAAACACCGTGGACCTTAACTTGTGCGCACAACTGGACTGGTCAAGGTAGTGACTTACAGGCAGCCCTGGCGTTTTCAGGGCATCATACATGCTGTAGGTGGCTGGTGCCACCCTGTAAATAACTCCGTCATGGGACATGCTTTAGTAGGGAGTTACCTCCTTTAGACCCAGGCGCGGAAGATTTAGGCAAAAGCCATGAGATATCCTGGGGGCACAAACTGACCTAAAGACTTTAGAGAGAGATTCTGCATGCAACTACTGTAAGAAATTGTGCCCACCAAGAGGGAGAAAAAACCAACAAGCTTTGTACTAAAGCCCTGACCATTGCCGTCCGCAAGGTGTGTGTTTCAATCTTCTCTACAACATCTGTGTCCAATGTCGCCCATTCCCGCAAATATTTTGTCACAGCTTTAGAGCTAGTCCACTCCTCCTCCCCAGTGCCATTTTATTCCCCCTTGCACCATTCCATTACCTTCTTGAGCCATTTTATTACCCCCCCCCCCCATGCCATTTCAGACGTTTGTGGGACTATGCAGGATTTTGCGGGACCCGCCTGGGCCCGTTTTTTACTGGATCCCAATCCCAATGCAGGGCTATACTTTGTACCTCTTCTAGACAACTGTCATTGCCATTTTTGTGCACCACTTTAAATGACACTAATCATCAAGTGTGCTGTGCTTCAGGAACTCTTTGCAACATTCCGGGCACTATGGTGAGTATATGACTCAGTGTTCCCATCCAGGGTGCCTCCAGATGTTGCAAAACTACAACCCCAGAAGGCTGTCAGGGCATGCTGGGAGTTGTGGTTTTGCCACAGCTGGAGGCACCCTGATTGAAAAAGAAAACAATATGACCCTTCTACAGGCTAACTTCTTTATTTCCCCTGATTTCTTTTATTTTATACACAGCGTTCTTCCTTAAATATACGGCTTGTTTGTTTTTCCAGTGTTGGGCTCCATAGGCTATATGGCCATACGACACATAAATCATAATAAAAATAATAATGTATTGACAATTATTGACTCGCAGACACAAACACCAGCACATGGTCCCGCTAATTAAATTATCATGTGGACAGTGTCATCTAGTGGTGACTGTTGAGATTGTCTCTCCCCGTTCCCCCACGCAGGTCTGTGCTTTGTGTCGAGTCTCTGAGGCCCCCGATTAATGGCTTCCTCCGTTCTCCTACTACATTTGTCATTTCTTTCTATTTAGGTGTAATTGCATTGTTGTTTTCTTTCTCCAGGCACTTGCTATACATTGGGTTTCTATTGCTCATACATCTACACCTGCTCTTCAGATGTTCGGTATTTTCACCTTCATTTGCCCTTGGATTTCTTTTCAGCATTCCCCCCCTTTATTTCATGGCTGTGATCATTATATTCTCTGCTTGACACATCCAGACGTTGCCCTGCCTCATTCGCTTTGGTTCATTCTCCGTCGCTTTAATACACCCACTCTTCGCTTACCTACTCCCCCGATCTGTGCATTTCTCCTCTCGTCTCAGTATCCCTCCACCTCTCCTACACCCCCATGTTCCACACATTCTCTCCCTCACTATCTCCTGCACTCCCTCTGATCAATACCAGTCTGTCTGTCTGCTCTTTCTTCCCGTTAGCTGCTGACCCTTCCCAGAATTCCCTGTCACGTGCGGGAAATCCTGGCCCCTGGGGGCCCAAGTGAGCCCAGAACCTGCTAATGGCTTAACTCTTTCAGCACTCCCATTAACAACAGAGAGTGATTCTCTCCCCCTGATAAGGATCCGTGGAACAGTCTAATCTGAATGTGGCTTTTTAATATCTTTGCTTCTTTCTCATAATTTTCTTGCGCATCATTCGAGCAAACAGAACAATGGTTGGGTTGTCTAAAAGCGCCTTATATTGCGCCTTGTTACACAATTATAAGGATTACTGTCATGTACAATTATGCACGATCAAGCAAGATGTGTTTTCAGGGAAACCACCAGCTCTGATATATAACAATAATTATTTATATAGCACATACAGATTCTGCAGCGCTGTATACTCAAAATGGTCCCGCCCCCACAATCTAAACTCAACTTCATCAGTATGTGTGGGAGGAAACTGGAGTACCCAGACGCAACCCACGTAAACACAGAGGGGTTCATTTACTGAGGGTGCGTTCCCACTGCGCGTATACGCAGCGTATTTCGCGCTGCACAAAATTTACCGCCGCAGCGGGGAATACGGCGGTAGCCCTATATGTGTAGTGAGTTTTGGAGGTGGTAAAACAAGGCGGGAAGGGTCGGCACTCAAGTCCATGGTGGTGCTCACGGAAAGCTGGATACTGGAAAAGTGAAGAAATCCCGGCACCCATTAAATTCTTTTGCCAATGGTAACGTGTTTTATTCACACAGTTGCAAATCACAAATAGTCACAAAGACGCGTTTCAGTGATGTCAGTCTGAGAAAGGCTTTGGCCGAAACGCGTCTTTGTGACTATTTGTGATTTGCAACTGTGTGAATAAAACACGATACCATTGGCAAAAGCATTTAGTGAGTGCCGGGATTTCTTCACTTTTCCAGTTTTGGAGGTGGAGCCGATCGTCACAGTCATGCCGGAACACGGCCCCGCCTCCAAATCTCACTAAACACATTGGGCTCCTGCCGGAAAGCCCTGTGTGTATAGTGAGCAAGGAATAAGCAGCGTATTTCCTGCTGCTGCCGTAAAATTTGTGCGGCGTGAAATACGCCAGGTGGGAATGCACCCTGAGAGTGGAGTTTTCTTTCTGGGTTTTGGTTCCAAACAGGTATTTTTCCACGGTATTTACTAATGTTTCCCTACAGTTTGCACTTTTCCCTACGTTTTGCTTTTTTTTTTTTACAACTGCTCTGATCTGTGGGGTTTTCCTCAGCTCAAATCCACCACATTTTATGTGGAAACCTTAGTAAATATGTTGGGATTTTTTCAAAACTGTCAGAGACACACCCCTTTTGTGGGGGGCACACCCCTTTTTTCCCAGGGCCCTGCCCCCTTTTTGGTTTTTTCTTGTAAAATGGAGGGTTTCGGGTTTTTATTGGTCGCAAATTGGGTCACACGGAATGTGCAACACAATCTGGGCACAAAACCGAAGAAAAAAAGAGTCGGGATCACGTTAGTAAATAAACCCCAGAGAGAACATACAAACTCAATGCAGAAGCTGCCCTTGGTGGGATTTGAACCCAGGACAAGGCAACAGAGCTAACCGCTGTGCCACTATGCTACCTATTTGCAAAAAGGTTTTTTATGATCACAGGAGAACAACTTTAGTGAAACGGGATGTCTTTATACACATTGGCAGCATATCCACATACACCACCCATGTCTGATTGGTGGTGATGGTGGTAGTGGTTGGGTCCACCCTTATGATTACCATTAAACACTAGAATAAAGTGTCAGTGGTGCTAGAAACATGACCTGTCCACTCCCCTGGTGAAATGTAAATAGGCAGAGTAAATCCAACTGAAGGCAAATTGACAGGTCATCTTCCAAGAACCCCTTCCGCTTCATTCTAGCAATTGCCAGGGATATCAATGTTCTCACCCCCCATTAATTGGGCATTAGTGGCATATCCAAGCAATATACCATCAATATTATTCATGAGATAACCCAACTCTGGTGTTAAAAAAGTTCTGCACCTCCATGGGAACTGGGTCCAAGTGCTTCTCTACTATATACCCATCATGAGGCCGCCTACCTACACCCCTTAGAAAGCTTCATAGTGTAACTAGCAAGGGGAAACTGTAACGCTCTATACAGCTTTCTATATGTCAGGAAAACCCACAGTACCTACAGTAAGTGGCTCTTCTTGTGTAATCTACCAGTGGTAATTGAGTTGTTGGTTTACTGTATAAGTGGCCACGATGTTCATTTTTTCATGGCGCTTGTGATCTCAGTCTTGAACTTTTACTGCCCGACAGGTGATAAAACACAAGGGAGGACAAATGACGGACGGTGTATCCCTGTCATCAGGTGATACATACGTCAGTGTCGGTGTTTCGTTTGTCCTCCCATGTGTTTTATCAGCTGTGGAGAAATAAAAGTTTAAATCTGGATTCACGAGTACCATGGACTTTTTCTACATTGAGTCACCAGTCAACTGAGCGCTCTGCTCGGTAGCTGGAGCGCATGTGTGACAAACTATACAGCTCTCACATCGTAATGAGGCGCTCAGGTATCAAATGGAAGTATCTTACTCAGGTAACGGAGATAAAGTGTTCAGCAACTTAATTGATGTACAACAATAACGTGTTTTGGGGTTATTCTACCCCTTCTTCCGATTGACCCCTTCTTCAGATA
>NC_079192.1:44395363-44410363 GCF_029499605.1 Hyla sarda | reverse complement strand
ACCTCATGGCAAAAGATGGAAAAATTGCCCAAAGTGAGAATCAAACTCACAGTTTTCAGATTATTAAATTCATAGGCCGACCAGATCACTGCAGAGTTAAGCAGCTGGAGTTGGAGTTGTTCTTTGTGGATGAAAAAAGAAAATCCTTACCCCACAGCTTTAAGCCATTCATTTGGTCCACTTGCCTTCTAAGCTAAACTCATGCCCATCTCTTAAGGAAATCAACAAAACCTCATGGCTAAAGCCAAGAAAAATTGCCCCGTGTGAGGATCAAACTCACTACCTTCAAATTATGAGACTGACACGCTACCTACTGCGCTAATGAGGCAAGTGGCATGGTGGTATGATCCAGTGCCAAGCTGATAATTCAAAAGAATACAAATTTTAGATCACTTTTTTACTTTTTTTTTTTCCTCAAACAAAAAAACTGTGGCAGAAGTAGGTCCCATATGGTCTAGCGGTTAGGATTCCTGGTTTTCACCCAGGCGGCCCGGGTTCGGCTCCCGGTATCGGAATGTGTTTTTTTTATAAACTTGCAGGCAAGTTCAAAGGAGGGTGAGGTCATTGGAAAGTGAAGCGGATGGAGTTGTAGTTGGTCTTTGTGGGTTAAAAGAAAGAAATCGGAACACATCTGTTGTTAGCCATTTATTATATCCATTTTCTCAAGATCCCACTTGGCTTCAAAGCTAAACTCATCCCCATCTCCACTTTCTAACTCTATGATGCTAAGGAAGTCAACCAAACCTCATGGCAAAAGATGGAAAAATTGCCTGGTGTGAGGATTAAACTCACAGTTTTCAGATTATTAAATTCATAGGCCGACCAGATCACTGCAGAGTTAAGCAGCTGGAGTTGGAGTTGTACTTTGTGGATGGAAAAAGAAAATCATTACCCCACAGCTTTAAGCCATTCATTTGGTCCACTTGCCTTCTAAGCTAAACTCATGCCCATCTCTTAAGGAATTCAGCAAAACCTCATGGCTAAAGACAAGAAAATTGCCCAGTTGTGTCTCTCATGGCTAAAGACAAGAAGTCAACCAAACCTCATGGCAAAAGAGGGAAAAATTACCTTCTAAGCTAAACTCATGCCCATCTCTTAACGAAATCAACAAAACCTCATGGCTAAAGACCAGAAAATTGCCCAGTTTTGTCTCTCATGGCAAAAGACAAGAAGTTAACTAAACCTCATGGCAAAAGATGGAAAAATTGCCCAAAGTGAGGATCAAACTCACAGTTTTCAGATTATTAAATTCATAGGCCGACCAGATCACTGCAGAGTTAAGCAGCTGGAGTTGGAGTTGTTCTTTGTGGATGAAAAAAGAAAATCCTTACCCCACAGCTTTAAGCCATTCATTTGGTCCACTTGCCTTCTAAGCTAAACTCATGCCCATCTCTTAAGGAAATCAACAAAACCTCATGGCTAAAGCCAAAAAAAATTGCCCCGTGTGAGGATTGAACTCACGACCTTCAGATTATGAGACTGACGCGCTACCTACTGCGCTAACGAGGCAAGTGGCATGGTGGTATGATGGTATGATGGTATGATCCAGTGCCAAGCTGATAATTCAAAAGAATACAAATTTTAGATCACTTTTTTACTTTTTTTTTTCCTCAAACAAAAAAACAGTGGCAGAAGTAGGTCCCATATGGTCTAGCGGTTAGGATTCCTGGTTTTCACCCAGGCGGCCCGGGTTCGACTCCCGGTATCGGAATGTGTTTTTTTTATAAACTTGCAGGCAAGTTCAAAGGAGGGTGAGGTCATTGGAAAGTGAAGCGGATGGAGTTGTAGTTGGTCTTTGTGGGTGAAAAGAAAGAAATCGGAACACATCTGTTGTTAGCCATTTATTATATCCATTTTCTCAAGATCCCACTTGGCTTCAAAGCTAAACTCATCCCCATCTCCACTTTCTAACTCTATGATGCTAAGGAAGTCAACCAAACCTCATGGCAAAAGATGGAAAAATTGCCTGGTGTGAGGATTAAACTCACAGTTTTCAGATTATTAAATTCATAGGCCGACCAGATCACTGCAGAGTTAAGCAGCTGGAGTTGGAGTTGTACTTTGTGGATGGAAAAAGAAAATCATTACCCCACAGCTTTAAGCCATTCATTTGGTCCACTTGCCTTCTAAGCTAAACTCATGCCCATCTCTTAAGGAATTCAGCAAAACCTCATGGCTAAAGACAAGAAAATTGCCCAGTTTTGTCTCTCATGGCTAAAGACAAGAAGTCAACCAAACCTCATGGCAAAAGATGGAAAAATTACCTTCTAAGCTAAACTCATGCCCATCTCTTAAGGAAATCAACAAAACCTCATGACTAAAGACAAGAAAATTGCCCAGTTTTGTCTCTCATGGCTAAAGACAAGAAGTCAACCAAACCTCATGGCAAAAGATGGAAAAATTGCCCGATGTGGGAATCAAACTCACAGTTTTCAGATTATTAAATTTATAGGCCGACCAGATCACTGCAGAGTTAAGCAGCTGGACTTGGAGTTGTTCTTTGTGGATGAAAAAAGAAAATCATTACCCCACAGCTTTAAGCCATTCATTTGGTCCACTTGCCTTCTAAGCTAAACTCATGCCCATCTCTTAAGGAAATCAACAAAACCTCATGGCTAAAGCCAAGAAAAATTGCCCCGTGTGAGGATTGAACTCACGACCTTCAGATTATGAGACTGACGCGCTACCTACTGCGCTAACGAGGCAAGTGGCATGGTGGTATGATGGTATGATTCAGTGCCAAGCTGATAATTCAAAAGAATACAAATTTTAGATCACTTTTTTACTTTTTTTTTCCTCAAACAAAAAAACAGTGGCAGAAGTAGGTCCCATATGGTCTAGCGGTTAGGATTCCTCGTTTTCACCCAGGCAGCCATGGTTCGACTCCCGGTATCGGAATGTGTTTTTTTTATAAACTTGCAGGCAAGTTCAAAGGAGGGTGAGGTCATTGGAAAGTGAAGCGGATGGAGTTGTAGTTGGTCTTTGTGGGTGAAAAGAAAGAAATCGGAACACATCTGTTGTTAGCCATTTATTATATCCATTTTCTCAAGATCCCACTTGGCTTCAAAGCTAAACTCATCCCCATCTCCACTTTCTAACTCTATGATGCTAAGGAAGTCAACCAAACCTCATGGCAAAAGATGGAAAAATTGCCTGGTGTGAGGATTAAACTCACAGTTTTCAGATTATTAAATTCATAGGCCGACCAGATCACTGCAGAGTTAAGCAGCTGGAGTTGGAGTTGTACTTTGTGGATGGAAAAAGAAAATCATTACCCCACAGCTTTAAGCCATTCATTTGGTCCACTTGCCTTCTAAGCTAAACTCATGACCATCTCTTAAGGAATTCAGCAAAACCTCATGGCTAAAGACAAGAAAATTGCCCAGTTGTGTCTCTCATGGCTAAAGACAAGAAGTCAACCAAACCTCATGGCAAAAGATGGAAAAATTGCCCGATGTGGGAATCAAACTCACAGTTTTCAGATTATTAAATTTATAGGCCGACCAGATCACTGCAGAGTTAAGCAGCTGGAGTTGGAGTTGTTCTTTGTGGATGAAAAAAGAAAATCATTACCCCACAGCTTTAAGCCATTCATTTGGTCCACTTGCCTTCTAAGCTAAACTCATGCCCATCTCTTAAGGAAATCAACAAAACCTCATGGCTAAAGCCAAGAAAAATTGCCCCGTGTGAGGATTGAACTCACGACCTTCAGATTATGAGACTGACGCGCTCCCTACTGCGCTAACGAGGCAAGTGGCATGGTGGTATGATGGTATGATTCAGTGCCAAGCTGATAATTCAAAAGAATACAAATTTTAGATCACTTTTTTACTTTTTTTTTCCTCAAACAAAAAAACAGTGGCAGAAGTAGGTCCCATATGGTCTAGCGGTTAGGATTCCTCGTTTTCACCCAGGCGGCCATGGTTCGACTCCCGGTATCGGAATGTGTTTTTTTTATAAACTTGCAGGCAAGTTCAAAGGAGGGTGAGGTCATTGGAAAGTGAAGCAGATGGAGTTGTAGTTGGTCTTTGTGGGTGAAAAGAAAGAAATCGGAACACATCTGTTGTTAGCCATTTATTATATCCATTTTCTCAAGATCCCACTTGGCTTCAAAGCTAAACTCATCCCCATCTCCACTTTCTAACTCTATGATGCTAAGGAAGTCAACCAAACCTCATGGCAAAAGATGGAAAAATTGCCTGGTGTGAGGATTAAACTCACAGTTTTCAGATTATTAAATTCATAGGCCGACCAGATCACTGCAGAGTTAAGCAGCTGGAGTTGGAGTTGTACTTTGTGGATGGAAAAAGAAAATCATTACCCCACAGCTTTAAGCCATTCATTTGGTCCACTTGCCTTCTAAGCTAAACTCATGCCCATCTCTTAAGGAATTCAGCAAAACCTCATGGCTAAAGACAAGAAAATTGCCCAGTTGTGTCTCTCATGGCTAAAGACAAGAAGTCAACCAAACCTCATGGCAAAAGAGGGAAAAATTACCTTCTAAGCTAAACTCATGCCCATCTCTTAACGAAATCAACAAAACCTCATGGCTAAAGACCAGAAAATTGCCCAGTTTTGTCTCTCATGGCTAAAGACAAGAAGTTAACCAAACCTCATGGCAAAAGATGGAAAAATTGCCCAAAGTGAGGATCAAACTCACAGTTTTCAGATTATTAAATTCATAGGCCGACCAGATCACTGCAGAGTTAAGCAGCTGGAGTTGGAGTTGTTCTTTGTGGATGAAAAAAGAAAATCATTACCCCACAGCTTTAAGCCATTCATTTGGTCCACTTGCCTTCTAAGCTAAACTCATGCCCATCTCTTAAGGAAATCAACAAAACCTCATGGCTAAAGCCAAGAAAAATTGCCCCGTGGAAATTAACCAAACCTCATGGCAAAAGATGGAAAAATTGCCCAAAGTGAGGATCAAACTCACAGTTTTCAGATTATTAAATTCATAGGCCGACCAGATCACTGCAGAGTTAAGCAGCTGGAGTTGGAGTTGTTCTTTGTGGATGAAAAAAGAAAATCATTACCCCACAGCTTTAACCCCTTAAGGACGCAGGACATAAATGTACGTCCTGGTGAGGTGGTACTTAACGCACCAGGACGTACATTTACGTCCTAAGCATAACCGCGGGCATCGGAGCGATGCCCGTGTCATGCGCGGCTGATCCCGGCTGCTAATCGCAGCCAGGGACCCGCCGGCAATGGCCGACGCCCGCGATCTCGCGGGCGTCCGCCATTAACCCCTCAGGTGCCGGGATCAATACAGATCCCGGCATCTGCGGGAGTTCGCGATTAAAATGAACGATCGGATCGCCCGCAGCGCTGCTGCGGGGATCCGATCATTCATAACGCCGCACGGAGGTCCCCTCACCTTCCTCCGTGCGGCTCCCGGCGTCTCCTGCTCTGGTCTGTGATCGAGCAGACCAGAGCAGGAGATGACCGATAATACTGATCTGTTCTATGTCCTATACATAGAACAGATCAGTATTAGCAATCATGGTATTGCTATGAATAGTCCCCTATGGGGACTATTCAAGTGTAAAAAAAAATGTAAAAAAATGTAAAAGTAAAAGTAAAAAAAAAGTGAAAAATCCCCTCCCCCAATGAAAAAGTAAAACGTCCGTTTTTTCCTATTTTACCCCCAAAAAGCGTAAAAAACATTTTTTATAGACATATTTGGTATCGCCGCGTGCGTAAATGTCCGAACTATTAAAATAAAATGTTAATGATCCCGTACGGTGAACGGCGTGAACGAAAAAAATTTTAAAAAGTCCAAAATTCCTACTTTTTTAATACATTTTATTAAAAAAAAAATTATAAAAAATGTATTAAAAGTTTTTTATATACAAATGTGGTATCAAAAAAAAGTACAGATCATGGCGCATAAAATGAGCCCCCATACCGCCGCTTATACGGAAAAATAAAAAAGTTATAGGTCATCAAAATAAAGGGATTATAAACGTACTAATTTGGTTAAAAAGTTTGTGATTTTTTTTAAGCGCAACAATAATATAAAAGTATATAATAATGGGTATCATTTTAATCGTATTGACCCTCAGAATAAAGAACACATGTCATTTTTACCAGAAATTGTACGGCGTGAAAACAAAACCTTCCAAAATTAGCAAAATTGCGTTTTTCGTTTTAATTTCCCCACAAAAATAGTGTTTTTTGGTTGCGCCATACATTTTATGATATAATGAGTGATGTCATTACAAAGGACAACTGGTCACGCAAAAAATAAGCCCTCATACTAGTCTGTGGATGAAAATATAAAAGAGTTATGATTTTTAGAAGGCGAGGAGGAAAAAATGAAAACGTAAAAATTAAATTGTCTGAGTCCTTAAGGCCAAAATGGGCTGAGTCCTTAAGGGGTTAAGCCATTCATTTGGTCCACTTGCCTTCTAAGCTAAACTCATGCCCATCTCTTAAGGAAATCAACAAAACCTCATGGCTAAAGCCAAGAAAAATTGCCCCGTGTGAGGATTGAACTCACGACCTTCAGATTATGAGACTGACGCGCTACCTACTGCGCTAACGAGGCAAGTGGCATGGTGGTATGATCCAGTGCCAAGCGGATAATTCAAAAGAATACAAATTTTAGATCACTTTTTTACTTTTTTTTTTCCTCAAACAAAAAAACAGTGGCAGAAGTAGGTCCCATATGGTCTAGCGGTTAGGATTCGTGGTTTTCACCCAGGCGGCCCGGGTTCGACTCCCGGTATCGGAATGTGTTTTTTTTTATAAACTTGCAGAAAAGTTCAAAGGAGGGTGAGGTCATTGGAAAGTGAAGCGGATGGAGTTGTAGTTGGTCTTTGTGGGTGAAAAGAAAGAAATCGGAACACATCTGTTGTTAGCCATTTATTATATCCATTTTCTCAAGATCCCACTTGGCTTCAAAGCTAAACTCATCCCCATCTCCACTTTCTAACTCTATGATGCTAAGGAAGTCAACCAGACAAGAAGTCAACCAAACCTCATGGCAAAAGATGGAAAAATTGCCCGGTGTGGGAATCAAACTCACAGTTTTCAGATTATTAAATTCATAGGCCAACCAGATCACTGCAGAGTTAAGCAGCTGGAGCTGGAGTTGTTCTTTGTGGATGAAAAAAGAAAATCCTTACCCCACAGCTTTAAGCCATTCATTTGGTCCGCTTGCCTTCTAAGCTAAACTCATGCCCATCTCTTAAGGAAATCAACAAAACCTCATGGCTAAAGCCAAGAAAAATTGCCCCGTGTGAGGATTGAACTCACGGCCTTCAGATTATGAGACTGCCGCGCTACCTACTGCGCTAACGAGGCAAGTGGCATGGTGGTATGATCCAGTGCCAAGTGGATAATTCAAAAGAATACAAATTTTAGATCACTTTTTTACTTTTTTTTTTCCTCAAACAAAAAAACAGTGGCAGAAGTAGGTCCCATATGGTCTAGCGGTTAGGATTCCTGGTTTTCTCCCAGGCGGCCCGGGTTCGACTCCCGGTATCGGAATGTGTTTTTTTTATAAACTTGCAGGCAAGTTCAAAGGAGGGTGAGGTCATTGGAAAGTGAAGCGGATGGAGTTGTAGTTGGTCTTTGTGGGTGAAAAGAAAGAAATCGTAACACATCTGTTGTTAGCCATTTATTATATCCATTTTCTCAAGATCCCACTTGGCTTCAAAGCTAAACTCATCCCCATCTCCACTTTCTAACTCTATGATGCTAAGGAAGTCAACCAAACCTCATGGCAAAAGATGGAAAAATTGCCTGGTGTGAGGATTAAACTCACAGTTTTCAGATTATTAAATTTATAGGCCGACCAGATCACTGCAGAGTTAAGCAGCTGGAGTTGGAGTTGTACTTTGTGGATGGAAAAAGAAAATCATTACCCCACAGCTTTAAGCCATTCATTTGGTCCACTTGCCTTCTAAGCTAAACTCATGCCCATCTCTTAAGGAATTCAGCAAAACCTCATGGCTAAAGACAAGAAAATTGCCCAGTTGTGTCTCTCATGGCTAAAGACAAGAAGTCAACCAAACCTCATGGCAAAAGATGGAAAAATTACCTTCTAAGCTAAACTCATGCCCATCTCTTAAGGAAATCAACAAAACCTCATGGCTAAAGACAAGAAAATTGCCCAGTTTTGTCTCTCATGGCTAAAGACAAGAAGTCAACCAAACCTCATGGCAAAAGATGGAAAAATTGCCCGGTGTGGGAATCAAACTCACAGTTTTCAGATTATTAAATTCATAGGCCGACCAGATCACTGCAGAGTTAAGCAGCTGGAGTTGGAGTTGTTCTTTGTGGATGAAAAAAGAAAATCATTACCCCACAGCTTTAAGCCATTCATTTGGTCCACTTGCCTTCTAAGCTAAACTCATGCCCATCTCTTAAGGAAATCAACAAAACCCCATGGCTAAAGCCAAGAAAAATTGCCCCGTGTGAGGATCGAACTCACGACCTTCAGATTATGAGACTGATGCGCTACCTACTGCGCTAACGAGGCAAATGGCATGGTGGTGTGATCCAGTGCCAAGCGGATAATTCAAAAGAATACAAATTTTAGATCACTTTTTTACTTTTTTTTTTCCTCATACAAAAAAACTGAGGCAGAAGCAGGTCCCATATGGTCTAGCGGTTAGGATTCCTGGTTTTCACCCAGGCGGCCTGGGTTCGACTCCCGGTATGGGAATGTGTTTTTTTTATAAACTTGCAGGCAAGTTCAAAGGAGGGTGAGGTCATTTGAAAGTGAAGCGGACGGGGTTCTAGTTGGTCTTTGTGGGTGAAAAGAAAGAAATCAGAACACATCTGTTGTTAGCCATTTATTATATCCATTTTCTCAAGATCCCACTTGGCTTCAAAGCTAAACTCATCCCCATCTCCACTTTCTAACTCTATGATGCTAAGGAAGTCAACCAAACCTCATGGCAAAAGATGGAAAAATTGCCTGGTGTGAGGATTAAACTCACAGTTTTCAGATTATTAAATTCATAGGCCGGCCAGATCACTGCAGAGTTAAGCAGCTGGAGTTGGAGTTGTACTTTGTGGATGGAAAAAGAAAATCATTACCCCACAGCTTTAAGCCATTCATTTGGTCCACTTGCCTTCTAAGCTAAACTCATGCCCATCTCTTAAGGAATTCAGCAAAACCTCATGGCTAAAGACAAGAAAATTGCCCAGTTTTGTCTCTCATGGCTAAAGACAAGAAGTCAACCAAACCTCATGGCAAAAGATGGAAAAATTACCTTCTAAGCTAAACTCATGCCCATCTCTTAAGGAAATCAACAAAACCTCATGACTAAAGACAAGAAAATTGCCCAGTTTTGTCTCTCATGGCTAAAGACAAGAAGTCAACCAAACCTCATGGCAAAAGATGGAAAAATTGCCCGATGTGGGAATCAAACTCACAGTTTTCAGATTATTAAATTTATAGGCCGATCAGATCACTGCAGAGTTAAGCAGCTGGAGTTGGAGTTGTTCTTTGTGGATGAAAAAAGAAAATCATTACCCCACAGCTTTAAGCCATTCATTTGGTCCACTTGCCTTCTAAGCTAAACTCATGCCCATCTCTTAAGGAAATCAACAAAACCTCATGGCTAAAGCCAAGAAAAATTGCCCCGTGTGAGGATTGAACTCACGACCTTCAGATTATGAGACTGACGCGCTACCTACTGCACTAACGAGGCAAGTGGCATGGTGGTATGATGGTATGATTCAGTGCCAAGCTGATAATTCAAAAGAATACAAATTTTAGATCACTTTTTTACTTTTTTTTTTCCCTCAAACAAAAAAACAGTGGCAGAAGTAGGTCCCATATGGTCTAGCGGTTAGGATTCCTGGTTTTCACCCAGGCGGCCATGGTTCGACTCCCGGTATCGGAATGTGTTTTTTTTATAAACTTGCAGGCAAGTTCAAAGGAGGGTGAGGTCATTGGAAAGTGAAGCGGATGGAGTTGTAGTTGGTCTTTGTGGGTGAAAAGAAAGAAATCGGAACACATCTGTTGTTAGCCATTTATTATATCCATTTTCTCAAGATCCCACTTGGCTTCAAAGCTAAACTCATCCCCATCTCCACTTTCTAACTCTATGATGCTAAGGAAGTCAACCAAACCTCATGGCAAAAGATGGAAAAATTGCCTGGTGTGAGGATTAAACTCACAGTTTTCAGATTATTAAATTCATAGGCCGACCAGATCACTGCAGAGTTAAGCAGCTGGAGTTGGAGTTGTACTTTGTGGATGGAAAAAGAAAATCATTACCCCACAGCTTTAAGCCATTCATTTGGTCCACTTGCCTTCTAAGCTAAACTCATGCCCATCTCTTAAGGAATTCAGCAAAACCTCATGGCTAAAGACAAGAAAATTGCCCAGTTGTGTCTCTCATGGCTAAAGACAAGAAGTCAACCAAACCTCATGGCAAAAGAGGGAAAAATTACCTTCTAAGCTAAACTCATGCCCATCTCTTAAGGAAATCAACAAAACCTCATGGCTAAATACCAGAAAATTGCCCAGTTTTGTCTCTCATGGCTAAAGACAAGAAGTTAACCAAACCTCATGGCAAAAGATGGAAAAATTGCCCAAAGTGAGGATCAAACTCACAGTTTTCAGATTATTAAATTCATAGGCCGACCAGATCACTGCAGAGTTAAGCAGCTGGAGTTGGAGTTGTTCTTTGTGGATGAAAAAAGAAAATCATTACCCCACAGCTTTAAGCCATTCATTTGGTCCACTTGCCTTCTAAGCTAAACTCATGCCCATCTCTTAAGGAAATCAACAAAACCTCATGGCTAAAGCCAAGAAAAATTGCCTCGTGTGAGGATTGAACTCACGACCTTCAGATTATGAGACTGACGCGCTACCTACTGCGCTAACGAGGCAAGTGGCATGGTGGTATGATCCAGTGCCAAGCGGATAATTCAAAAGAATACAAATTTTAGATCACTTTTTGACTTTTTTTTTTCCTCAAACAAAAAAATAGTGGCAGAAGTAGGTCCCATATGGTCTAGCGGTTAGGATTCCTGGTTTTCACCCAGGCGGCCATGGTTCGACTCCCGGTATCGGAATGTGTTTTTTTTATAAACTTGCAGGCAAGTTCAAAGGAGGGTGAGGTCATTGGAAAGTGAAGCGGATGGAGTTGTAGTTGGTCTTTGTGGGTGAAAAGAAAGAAATCGGAACACATCTGTTGTTAGCCATTTATTATATCCATTTTCTCAAGATCCCACTTGGCTTCAAAGCTAAACTCATCCCCATCTCCACTTTCTAACTCTATGATGCTAAGGAAGTCAACCAAACCTCATGGCAAAAGATGGAAAAATTGCCTGGTGTGAGGATTAAACTCACAGTTTTCAGATTATTAAATTCATAGGCCGACCAGATCACTGCAGAGTTAAGCAGCTGGAGTTGGAGTTGTACTTTGTGGATGGAAAAAGAAAATCATTACCCCACAGCTTTAAGCCATTCATTTGGTCCACTTGCCTTCTAAGCTAAACTCATGCCCATCTCTTAAGGAATTCAGCAAAACCTCATGGCTAAAGACAAGAAAATTGCCCAGTTGTGTCTCTCATGGCTAAAGACAAGAAGTCAACCAAACCTCATGGCAAAAGAGGGAAAAATTACCTTCTAAGCTAAACTCATGCCCATCTCTTAAGGAAATCAACAAAACCTCATGGCTAAAGACCAGAAAATTGCCCAGTTTTGTCTCTCATGGCTAAAGACAAGAAGTTAACCAAACCTCATGGCAAAAGATGGAAAAATTGCCCAAAGTGAGGATCAAACTCATAGTTTTCAGATTATTAAATTCATAGGCCGACCAGATCACTGCAGAGTTAAGCAGCTGGAGTTGGAGTTGTTCTTTGTGGATGAAAAAAGAAAATCCTTACCCCACAGCTTTAAGCCATTCATTTGGTCCACTTGCCTTCTAAGCTAAACTCATGCCCATCTCTTAAGGAAATCAACAAAACCTCATGGCTAAAGCCAAGAAAAATTGCCCCGTGTGAGGATGGAACTCACGACCTTCAGATTATGAGACTGACGCGCTACCTACTGCGCTAACGAGGCAAGTGGCATGGTGGTATGATCCAGTGCCAAGCGGATAATTCAAAAGAATACAAATTTTGGATCACTTTTTTACTTTTTTTTTTCCTCATACAAAAAAACTGTGGCAGAAGCAGGTCCCATATGGTCTAGCGGTTAGGATTCCTGGTTTTCACCCAGGCGGCCCGGGTTCGACTCCCGGTATTGGAATTTGTTATTTTTATAAACTTGCAGGCAAGTTCAAAGGAGGGTGAGGTCATTTGAACGTGAAGCGGACGGGGTTCTAGTTGGTCTTTGTGGGTGAAAAGAAAGAAATCAGAACACATCTGTTGTTAGCCATTTATTATATCCATTTTCTCAAGATCCCACTTGGCTTCAAAGCTAAACTCATCCCCATCTCCACTTTCTAACTCTATGATGCTAAGGAAGTCAACCAAACCTCATGGCAAAAGATGGAAAAATTGCCTGGTGTGAGGATTAAACTCACAGTTTTCAGATTATTAAATTCATAGGCCGACCAGATCACTGCAGAGTTAAGCAGCTGGAGTTGGAGTTGTACTTTGTGGATGGAAAAAGAAAATCATTACCCCACAGCTTTAAGCCATTCATTTGGTCCACTTGCCTTCTAAGCTAAACTCATGCCCATCTCTTAAGGAATTCAGCAAAACCTCATGGCTAAAGACAAGAAAATTGCCCAGTTGTGTCTCTCATGGCTAAAGACAAGAAGTCAACCAAACCTCATGGCAAAAGATGGAAAAATTGCCCAAAGTGAGGATCAAACTCACAGTTTTCAGATTATTAAATTCATAGGCCGACCAGATCACTGCAGAGTTAAGCAGCTGGAGTTGGAGTTGTTCTTTGTGGATGAAAAAAGAAAATCCTTGCCCCACAGCTTTAAGCCATTCATTTGGTCCACTTGCCTTCTAAGCTAAACTCATGCCCATCTCTTAAGGAAATCAACAAAACCTCGTGGCTAAAGCCAAGAAAAATTGCCCCGTGTGAGGATCGAACTCACAACCTTCAGATTATGAGACTGACGCGCTACCTACTGCGCTAACGAGGCAAGTGGCTTGGTGGTATGATCCAGTGCCAAGCGGATAATTCAAAAGAATACAAATTTTAGATCACTTTTTTACTTTTTTTATTTCCTCATACAAAAAAACTGTGGCAGAAGCAGGTCCCATATGGTCTAGCGGTTAGGATTCCTGGTTTTCACCCAGACGGCCCGGGTTCGACTCCCGGTATGGGAATGCGTTTTTTTTATAAACGTGCAGGCAAGTTCAAGGGAGGGTGAGGTCATTTGAAAGTGAAGCGGACGGAGTTCTAATTGGTCTTTGTGGGTGAAAAGAAAGAAATCGGAACACATCTGTTGTTAGCCATTTATTATATCCATTTTCTCAAGATCCCACTTGGCTTCAAAGCTAAACTCATCCCCATCTCCACTTTCTTACTCTATGATGCTAAGGAAGTCAACCAAACCTCATGGCAAAAGATGGAAAAATTGCCTGGTGTGAGGATTAAACTCACAGTTTTCAGATTATTAAATTCATAGGCCGACCAGATCACTGCAGAGTTAAGCAGCTGGAGTTGGAGTTGTACTTTGTGGATGGAAAAAGAAAATCATTACCCCACAGCTTTAAGCCATTCATTTGGTCCACTTGCCTTCTAAGCTAAACTCATGCCCATCTCTTAAGGAATTCAGCAAAACCTCATGGCTAAAGACAAGAAAATTGCCCAGTTGTGTCTCTCATGGCTAAAGACAAGAAGTCAACCAAACCTCATGGCAAAAGATGGAAAAATTGCCCAAAGTGAGGATCAAACTCACAGTTTTCAGATTATTAAATTCATAGGCCGACCAGATCACTGCAGAGTTAAGCAGCTGGAGTTGGAGTTGTTCTTTGTGGATGAAAAAAGAAAATCCTTGCCCCACAGCTTTAAGCCATTCATTTGGTCCACTTGCCTTCTAAGCTAAACTCATGCCCATCTCTTAAGGAAATCAACAAAACCTCGTGGCTAAAGCCAAGAAAAATTGCCCCGTGTGAGGATCGAACTCACAACCTTCAGATTATGAGACTGACGCGCTACCTACTGCGCTAACGAGGCAAGTGGCTTGGTGGTATGATCCAGTGCCAAGCGGATAATTCAAAAGAATACAAATTTTAGATCACTTTTTTACTTTTTTATTTCCTCATACAAAAAAACTGTGGCAGAAGCAGGTCCCATATGGTCTAGCGGTTAGGATTCCTGGTTTTCACCCAGACGGCCCGGGTTCGACTCCCGGTATGGGAATGCGTTTTTTTTATAAACGTGCAGGCAAGTTCAAAGGAGGGTGAGGTCATTTGAAAGTGAAGCGGACGGAGTTCTAATTGGTCTTTGTGGGTGAAAAGAAAGAAATCGGAACACATCTGTTGTTAGCCATTTATTATATCCATTTTCTCAAGATCCCACTTGGCTTCAAAGCTAAACTCATCCCCATCTCCACTTTCTTACTCTATGATGCTAAGGAAGTCAACCAAACCTCATGGCAAAAGATGGAAAAATTGCCTGGTGTGAGGATTAAACTCACAGTTTTCAGATTATTAAATTCATAGGCCGACCAGATCACTGCAGAGTTAAGCAGCTGGAGTTGGAGTTGTACTTTGTGGATGGAAAAAGAAAATCATTACCCCACAGCTTTAAGCCATTCATTTGGTCCACTTGCCTTCTAAGCTAAACTCATGCCCATCTCTTAAGGAATTCAGCAAAACCTCATGGCTAAAGACAAGAAAATTGCCCAGTTTTGTCTCTCATGGCTAAAGACAAGAAGTCAACCAAACCTCATGGCAAAAGATGGAAAAATTACCTTCTAAGCTAAACTCATGCCCATCTCTTAAGGAAATCAACAAAACCTGATGGCTAAAGACAAGAAAATTGCCCAGTTTTGTCTCTCATGGCTAAAGACAAGAAGTCAACCAAACCTCATGGCAAAAGATGGAAAAATTGCC
>NC_079192.1:44372863-44387863 GCF_029499605.1 Hyla sarda | reverse complement strand
GGAGTTGTACTTTGTGGATGGAAAAAGAAAATCATTACCCCACAGCTTTAAGCCATTCATTTGGTCCACTTGCCTTCTAAGCTAAACTCATGACCATCTCTTAAGGAATTCAGCAAAACCTCATGGCTAAAGACAAGAAAATTGCCCAGTTGTGTCTCTCATGGCTAAAGACAAGAAGTCAACCAAACCTCATGGCAAAAGATGGAAAAATTGCCCGATGTGGGAATCAAACTCACAGTTTTCAGATTATTAAATTTATAGGCCGACCAGATCACTGCAGAGTTAAGCAGCTGGAGTTGGAGTTGTTCTTTGTGGATGAAAAAAGAAAATCATTACCCCACAGCTTTAAGCCATTCATTTGGTCCACTTGCCTTCTAAGCTAAACTCATGCCCATCTCTTAAGGAAATCAACAAAACCTCATGGCTAAAGCCAAGAAAAATTGCCCCGTGTGAGGATTGAACTCACGACCTTCAGATTATGAGACTGACGCGCTCCCTACTGCGCTAACGAGGCAAGTGGCATGGTGGTATGATGGTATGATTCAGTGCCAAGCTGATAATTCAAAAGAATACAAATTTTAGATCACTTTTTTACTTTTTTTTTCCTCAAACAAAAAAACAGTGGCAGAAGTAGGTCCCATATGGTCTAGCGGTTAGGATTCCTCGTTTTCACCCAGGCGGCCATGGTTCGACTCCCGGTATCGGAATGTGTTTTTTTTATAAACTTGCAGGCAAGTTCAAAGGAGGGTGAGGTCATTGGAAAGTGAAGCAGATGGAGTTGTAGTTGGTCTTTGTGGGTGAAAAGAAAGAAATCGGAACACATCTGTTGTTAGCCATTTATTATATCCATTTTCTCAAGATCCCACTTGGCTTCAAAGCTAAACTCATCCCCATCTCCACTTTCTAACTCTATGATGCTAAGGAAGTCAACCAAACCTCATGGCAAAAGATGGAAAAATTGCCTGGTGTGAGGATTAAACTCACAGTTTTCAGATTATTAAATTCATAGGCCGACCAGATCACTGCAGAGTTAAGCAGCTGGAGTTGGAGTTGTACTTTGTGGATGGAAAAAGAAAATCATTACCCCACAGCTTTAAGCCATTCATTTGGTCCACTTGCCTTCTAAGCTAAACTCATGCCCATCTCTTAAGGAATTCAGCAAAACCTCATGGCTAAAGACAAGAAAATTGCCCAGTTGTGTCTCTCATGGCTAAAGACAAGAAGTCAACCAAACCTCATGGCAAAAGAGGGAAAAATTACCTTCTAAGCTAAACTCATGCCCATCTCTTAACGAAATCAACAAAACCTCATGGCTAAAGACCAGAAAATTGCCCAGTTTTGTCTCTCATGGCTAAAGACAAGAAGTTAACCAAACCTCATGGCAAAAGATGGAAAAATTGCCCAAAGTGAGGATCAAACTCACAGTTTTCAGATTATTAAATTCATAGGCCGACCAGATCACTGCAGAGTTAAGCAGCTGGAGTTGGAGTTGTTCTTTGTGGATGAAAAAAGAAAATCATTACCCCACAGCTTTAAGCCATTCATTTGGTCCACTTGCCTTCTAAGCTAAACTCATGCCCATCTCTTAAGGAAATCAACAAAACCTCATGGCTAAAGCCAAGAAAAATTGCCCCGTGGAAATTAACCAAACCTCATGGCAAAAGATGGAAAAATTGCCCAAAGTGAGGATCAAACTCACAGTTTTCAGATTATTAAATTCATAGGCCGACCAGATCACTGCAGAGTTAAGCAGCTGGAGTTGGAGTTGTTCTTTGTGGATGAAAAAAGAAAATCATTACCCCACAGCTTTAACCCCTTAAGGACGCAGGACATAAATGTACGTCCTGGTGAGGTGGTACTTAACGCACCAGGACGTACATTTACGTCCTAAGCATAACCGCGGGCATCGGAGCGATGCCCGTGTCATGCGCGGCTGATCCCGGCTGCTAATCGCAGCCAGGGACCCGCCGGCAATGGCCGACGCCCGCGATCTCGCGGGCGTCCGCCATTAACCCCTCAGGTGCCGGGATCAATACAGATCCCGGCATCTGCGGGAGTTCGCGATTAAAATGAACGATCGGATCGCCCGCAGCGCTGCTGCGGGGATCCGATCATTCATAACGCCGCACGGAGGTCCCCTCACCTTCCTCCGTGCGGCTCCCGGCGTCTCCTGCTCTGGTCTGTGATCGAGCAGACCAGAGCAGGAGATGACCGATAATACTGATCTGTTCTATGTCCTATACATAGAACAGATCAGTATTAGCAATCATGGTATTGCTATGAATAGTCCCCTATGGGGACTATTCAAGTGTAAAAAAAAATGTAAAAAAATGTAAAAGTAAAAGTAAAAAAAAAGTGAAAAATCCCCTCCCCCAATGAAAAAGTAAAACGTCCGTTTTTTCCTATTTTACCCCCAAAAAGCGTAAAAAACATTTTTTATAGACATATTTGGTATCGCCGCGTGCGTAAATGTCCGAACTATTAAAATAAAATGTTAATGATCCCGTACGGTGAACGGCGTGAACGAAAAAAATTTTAAAAAGTCCAAAATTCCTACTTTTTTAATACATTTTATTAAAAAAAAAATTATAAAAAATGTATTAAAAGTTTTTTATATACAAATGTGGTATCAAAAAAAAGTACAGATCATGGCGCATAAAATGAGCCCCCATACCGCCGCTTATACGGAAAAATAAAAAAGTTATAGGTCATCAAAATAAAGGGATTATAAACGTACTAATTTGGTTAAAAAGTTTGTGATTTTTTTTAAGCGCAACAATAATATAAAAGTATATAATAATGGGTATCATTTTAATCGTATTGACCCTCAGAATAAAGAACACATGTCATTTTTACCAGAAATTGTACGGCGTGAAAACAAAACCTTCCAAAATTAGCAAAATTGCGTTTTTCGTTTTAATTTCCCCACAAAAATAGTGTTTTTTGGTTGCGCCATACATTTTATGATATAATGAGTGATGTCATTACAAAGGACAACTGGTCACGCAAAAAATAAGCCCTCATACTAGTCTGTGGATGAAAATATAAAAGAGTTATGATTTTTAGAAGGCGAGGAGGAAAAAATGAAAACGTAAAAATTAAATTGTCTGAGTCCTTAAGGCCAAAATGGGCTGAGTCCTTAAGGGGTTAAGCCATTCATTTGGTCCACTTGCCTTCTAAGCTAAACTCATGCCCATCTCTTAAGGAAATCAACAAAACCTCATGGCTAAAGCCAAGAAAAATTGCCCCGTGTGAGGATTGAACTCACGACCTTCAGATTATGAGACTGACGCGCTACCTACTGCGCTAACGAGGCAAGTGGCATGGTGGTATGATCCAGTGCCAAGCGGATAATTCAAAAGAATACAAATTTTAGATCACTTTTTTACTTTTTTTTTTCCTCAAACAAAAAAACAGTGGCAGAAGTAGGTCCCATATGGTCTAGCGGTTAGGATTCGTGGTTTTCACCCAGGCGGCCCGGGTTCGACTCCCGGTATCGGAATGTGTTTTTTTTTATAAACTTGCAGAAAAGTTCAAAGGAGGGTGAGGTCATTGGAAAGTGAAGCGGATGGAGTTGTAGTTGGTCTTTGTGGGTGAAAAGAAAGAAATCGGAACACATCTGTTGTTAGCCATTTATTATATCCATTTTCTCAAGATCCCACTTGGCTTCAAAGCTAAACTCATCCCCATCTCCACTTTCTAACTCTATGATGCTAAGGAAGTCAACCAGACAAGAAGTCAACCAAACCTCATGGCAAAAGATGGAAAAATTGCCCGGTGTGGGAATCAAACTCACAGTTTTCAGATTATTAAATTCATAGGCCAACCAGATCACTGCAGAGTTAAGCAGCTGGAGCTGGAGTTGTTCTTTGTGGATGAAAAAAGAAAATCCTTACCCCACAGCTTTAAGCCATTCATTTGGTCCGCTTGCCTTCTAAGCTAAACTCATGCCCATCTCTTAAGGAAATCAACAAAACCTCATGGCTAAAGCCAAGAAAAATTGCCCCGTGTGAGGATTGAACTCACGGCCTTCAGATTATGAGACTGCCGCGCTACCTACTGCGCTAACGAGGCAAGTGGCATGGTGGTATGATCCAGTGCCAAGTGGATAATTCAAAAGAATACAAATTTTAGATCACTTTTTTACTTTTTTTTTTCCTCAAACAAAAAAACAGTGGCAGAAGTAGGTCCCATATGGTCTAGCGGTTAGGATTCCTGGTTTTCTCCCAGGCGGCCCGGGTTCGACTCCCGGTATCGGAATGTGTTTTTTTTATAAACTTGCAGGCAAGTTCAAAGGAGGGTGAGGTCATTGGAAAGTGAAGCGGATGGAGTTGTAGTTGGTCTTTGTGGGTGAAAAGAAAGAAATCGTAACACATCTGTTGTTAGCCATTTATTATATCCATTTTCTCAAGATCCCACTTGGCTTCAAAGCTAAACTCATCCCCATCTCCACTTTCTAACTCTATGATGCTAAGGAAGTCAACCAAACCTCATGGCAAAAGATGGAAAAATTGCCTGGTGTGAGGATTAAACTCACAGTTTTCAGATTATTAAATTTATAGGCCGACCAGATCACTGCAGAGTTAAGCAGCTGGAGTTGGAGTTGTACTTTGTGGATGGAAAAAGAAAATCATTACCCCACAGCTTTAAGCCATTAATTTGGTCCACTTGCCTTCTAAGCTAAACTCATGCCCATCTCTTAAGGAATTCAGCAAAACCTCATGGCTAAAGACAAGAAAATTGCCCAGTTGTGTCTCTCATGGCTAAAGACAAGAAGTCAACCAAACCTCATGGCAAAAGATGGAAAAATTACCTTCTAAGCTAAACTCATGCCCATCTCTTAAGGAAATCAACAAAACCTCATGGCTAAAGACAAGAAAATTGCCCAGTTTTGTCTCTCATGGCTAAAGACAAGAAGTCAACCAAACCTCATGGCAAAAGATGGAAAAATTGCCCGGTGTGGGAATCAAACTCACAGTTTTCAGATTATTAAATTCATAGGCCGACCAGATCACTGCAGAGTTAAGCAGCTGGAGTTGGAGTTGTTCTTTGTGGATGAAAAAAGAAAATCATTACCCCACAGCTTTAACCCCTTAAGGACCGGAGGTTTTTCCGTTTTTGCATTTTCGTTTTTTGCTCCTTGCCTTTAAAAAATCATAACTCTTTCAAATTTACACCTAAAAATCCATATGATGGCTTATTTTTTGCGCCACCAATTCTACTTTGTAATGACGTCAGTCATTTTGCCCAAAAATCTATGGTGAAGCGGGAAAAAAAATCATTGTGCGACAAAATTGAAAAAAAAAACGCTGTTTTGTAACTTTTGGGGGCTTCCGTTTCTACGTAGTACATTTTTCGGTAAAAATGACACCTGATATGTATTCTGTAGGTCCATACGATTAAAATGATACCCTACTTATATAGGTTTGATTTTGTCGTACTTCTGGAAAAAATCATAACTACATGCAGGAAAATTAATACGTTTAAAATTGTCATCTTCTGACCCCTATAACTTTTTTATTTTTCCGTGTATGGGGCGGTATGAGGGCTCATTTTTTGCGCCGTGATCTGAAGTTTTTAACGGTACCATTTTTGCATTGATAGGACTTATTGATCACTTTTTATTCATTTTTAAATGATATAAAAAGTGACCAAAAATGCACTATTTTGGACTTTGGAATTTTTTTGCGCGCACGCCATTGACCGAGCGGTTTAATTAATGATATATTTTTATAATTCGGACATTTCCGCACGCGGTGATACCACATATGTTTATTTTTATTTTTATTTACACTGTGTTTTTTTTTTTATTGGAAAAGGGGGGTGATTCAAACTTTTAATAGGGGAGGAGTTAAATGATCTTTATTCACTTTTTTTTTGCACTTTTTTTTTGCAGTGTTATAGCTCCCATAGGGACCTATAACACCGCACACACTGATCTTCTATGTTGATCACTGGTTTCTCATAAGAAACCAGTGATCAACGATTCTGCCGGATGACTGCTCATGCCTGGATCTCAGGCACTGAGCAGTCATTCGACGATCGGACAGCGAGGAGGCAGGTAGGGGCCCTCCCGCTGTCCTGTCAGCTGTTCGGGATGCCGCGATTTCACCGCGGCTATCCCGAACAGCCCACTGAGCTAGCCGGGATGCTTTCGGTTTCACTTTAGACGCGGCGTTCAACTTTGAACGCCGCGTCTAAAGGGTTAATAGCGCGCGGCACAGCGATCAATGCCGCGCGCTATTAGCCACGGGTCCCGGCCGTTGTTAGAGGCCGGGCCCGACCCGCTATGACGCGGGGCCACGCCGTGGCCCCGCGTTATAGATCGGGAGTGGACACATGACGTTCCAGTACGTCATGTGTCCTTAAGGGGTTAAGCCATTCATTTGGTCCACTTGCCTTCTAAGCTAAACTCATGCCCATCTCTTAAGGAAATCAACAAAACCCCATGGCTAAAGCCAAGAAAAATTGCCCCGTGTGAGGATCGAACTCACGACCTTCAGATTATGAGACTGATGCGCTACCTACTGCGCTAACGAGGCAAATGGCATGGTGGTGTGATCCAGTGCCAAGCGGATAATTCAAAAGAATACAAATTTTAGATCACTTTTTTACTTTTTTTTTTCCTCATACAAAAAAACTGAGGCAGAAGCAGGTCCCATATGGTCTAGCGGTTAGGATTCCTGGTTTTCACCCAGGCGGCCCGGGTTCGACTCCCGGTATGGGAATGTGTTTTTTTTATAAACTTGCAGGCAAGTTCAAAGGAGGGTGAGGTCATTTGAAAGTGAAGCGGACGGGGTTCTAGTTGGTCTTTGTGGGTGAAAAGAAAGAAATCAGAACACATCTGTTGTTAGCCATTTATTATATCCATTTTCTCAAGATCCCACTTGGCTTCAAAGCTAAACTCATCCCCATCTCCACTTTCTAACTCTATGATGCTAAGGAAGTCAACCAAACCTCATGGCAAAAGATGGAAAAATTGCCTGGTGTGAGGATTAAACTCACAGTTTTCAGATTATTAAATTCATAGGCCGGCCAGATCACTGCAGAGTTAAGCAGCTGGAGTTGGAGTTGTACTTTGTGGATGGAAAAAGAAAATCATTACCCCACAGCTTTAAGCCATTCATTTGGTCCACTTGCCTTCTAAGCTAAACTCATGCCCATCTCTTAAGGAATTCAGCAAAACCTCATGGCTAAAGACAAGAAAATTGCCCAGTTTTGTCTCTCATGGCTAAAGACAAGAAGTCAACCAAACCTCATGGCAAAAGATGGAAAAATTACCTTCTAAGCTAAACTCATGCCCATCTCTTAAGGAAATCAACAAAACCTCATGACTAAAGACAAGAAAATTGCCCAGTTTTGTCTCTCATGGCTAAAGACAAGAAGTCAACCAAACCTCATGGCAAAAGATGGAAAAATTGCCCGATGTGGGAATCAAACTCACAGTTTTCAGATTATTAAATTTATAGGCCGATCAGATCACTGCAGAGTTAAGCAGCTGGAGTTGGAGTTGTTCTTTGTGGATGAAAAAAGAAAATCATTACCCCACAGCTTTAAGCCATTCATTTGGTCCACTTGCCTTCTAAGCTAAACTCATGCCCATCTCTTAAGGAAATCAACAAAACCTCATGGCTAAAGCCAAGAAAAATTGCCCCGTGTGAGGATTGAACTCACGACCTTCAGATTATGAGACTGACGCGCTACCTACTGCACTAACGAGGCAAGTGGCATGGTGGTATGATGGTATGATTCAGTGCCAAGCTGATAATTCAAAAGAATACAAATTTTAGATCACTTTTTTACTTTTTTTTTTCCCTCAAACAAAAAAACAGTGGCAGAAGTAGGTCCCATATGGTCTAGCGGTTAGGATTCCTGGTTTTCACCCAGGCGGCCATGGTTCGACTCCCGGTATCGGAATGTGTTTTTTTTATAAACTTGCAGGCAAGTTCAAAGGAGGGTGAGGTCATTGGAAAGTGAAGCGGATGGAGTTGTAGTTGGTCTTTGTGGGTGAAAAGAAAGAAATCGGAACACATCTGTTGTTAGCCATTTATTATATCCATTTTCTCAAGATCCCACTTGGCTTCAAAGCTAAACTCATCCCCATCTCCACTTTCTAACTCTATGATGCTAAGGAAGTCAACCAAACCTCATGGCAAAAGATGGAAAAATTGCCTGGTGTGAGGATTAAACTCACAGTTTTCAGATTATTAAATTCATAGGCCGACCAGATCACTGCAGAGTTAAGCAGCTGGAGTTGGAGTTGTACTTTGTGGATGGAAAAAGAAAATCATTACCCCACAGCTTTAAGCCATTCATTTGGTCCACTTGCCTTCTAAGCTAAACTCATGCCCATCTCTTAAGGAATTCAGCAAAACCTCATGGCTAAAGACAAGAAAATTGCCCAGTTGTGTCTCTCATGGCTAAAGACAAGAAGTCAACCAAACCTCATGGCAAAAGAGGGAAAAATTACCTTCTAAGCTAAACTCATGCCCATCTCTTAAGGAAATCAACAAAACCTCATGGCTAAATACCAGAAAATTGCCCAGTTTTGTCTCTCATGGCTAAAGACAAGAAGTTAACCAAACCTCATGGCAAAAGATGGAAAAATTGCCCAAAGTGAGGATCAAACTCACAGTTTTCAGATTATTAAATTCATAGGCCGACCAGATCACTGCAGAGTTAAGCAGCTGGAGTTGGAGTTGTTCTTTGTGGATGAAAAAAGAAAATCATTACCCCACAGCTTTAAGCCATTCATTTGGTCCACTTGCCTTCTAAGCTAAACTCATGCCCATCTCTTAAGGAAATCAACAAAACCTCATGGCTAAAGCCAAGAAAAATTGCCTCGTGTGAGGATTGAACTCACGACCTTCAGATTATGAGACTGACGCGCTACCTACTGCGCTAACGAGGCAAGTGGCATGGTGGTATGATCCAGTGCCAAGCGGATAATTCAAAAGAATACAAATTTTAGATCACTTTTTGACTTTTTTTTTTCCTCAAACAAAAAAATAGTGGCAGAAGTAGGTCCCATATGGTCTAGCGGTTAGGATTCCTGGTTTTCACCCAGGCGGCCATGGTTCGACTCCCGGTATCGGAATGTGTTTTTTTTATAAACTTGCAGGCAAGTTCAAAGGAGGGTGAGGTCATTGGAAAGTGAAGCGGATGGAGTTGTAGTTGGTCTTTGTGGGTGAAAAGAAAGAAATCGGAACACATCTGTTGTTAGCCATTTATTATATCCATTTTCTCAAGATCCCACTTGGCTTCAAAGCTAAACTCATCCCCATCTCCACTTTCTAACTCTATGATGCTAAGGAAGTCAACCAAACCTCATGGCAAAAGATGGAAAAATTGCCTGGTGTGAGGATTAAACTCACAGTTTTCAGATTATTAAATTCATAGGCCGACCAGATCACTGCAGAGTTAAGCAGCTGGAGTTGGAGTTGTACTTTGTGGATGGAAAAAGAAAATCATTACCCCACAGCTTTAAGCCATTCATTTGGTCCACTTGCCTTCTAAGCTAAACTCATGCCCATCTCTTAAGGAATTCAGCAAAACCTCATGGCTAAAGACAAGAAAATTGCCCAGTTGTGTCTCTCATGGCTAAAGACAAGAAGTCAACCAAACCTCATGGCAAAAGAGGGAAAAATTACCTTCTAAGCTAAACTCATGCCCATCTCTTAAGGAAATCAACAAAACCTCATGGCTAAAGACCAGAAAATTGCCCAGTTTTGTCTCTCATGGCTAAAGACAAGAAGTTAACCAAACCTCATGGCAAAAGATGGAAAAATTGCCCAAAGTGAGGATCAAACTCATAGTTTTCAGATTATTAAATTCATAGGCCGACCAGATCACTGCAGAGTTAAGCAGCTGGAGTTGGAGTTGTTCTTTGTGGATGAAAAAAGAAAATCATTACCCCACAGCTTTAAGCCATTCATTTGGTCCACTTGCCTTCTAAGCTAAACTCATGCCCATCTCTTAAGGAAATCAACAAAACCTCATGGCTAAAGCCAAGAAAAATTGCCCCGTGTGAGGATTGAACTCACGACCTTCAGATTATGAGACTGACGCGCTACCTACTGCGCTAACGAGGCAAGTGGCATGGTGGTATGATCCAGTGCCAAGCGGATAATTCAAAAGAATACAAATTTTAGATCACTTTTTTACTTTTTTTTTTCCTCAAACAAAAAAACAGTGGTAGAAGCAGGTCCCATATGGTCTAGCGGTTAGGATTCCTGGTTTTCACCCAGGCGGCCCGGGTTCGACTCCCGGTATGGGAATGTGTATTTTTTATAAACTTGCAGGCAAGTTCAAAGGAGGGTGAGGTCATTTGAAAGTGAAGCGGACGGAGTTCTAGTTGGTCTTTGTGGGTGAAAAGAAAGAAATCGGAACACATCTGTTGTTAGCCATTTATTATATCCATTTTCTCAAGATCCCACTTGGCTTCAAAGCTAAACTCATCCCCATCTCCACTTTCTAACTCTATGATGCTAAGGAAGTCAACCAAACCTCATGGCAAAAGATGGAAAAATTGCCTGGTGTGAGGATTAAACTCACAGTTTTCAGATTATTAAATTCATAGGCCGACCAGATCACTGCAGAGTTAAGCAGCTGGAGTTGGAGTTGTACTTTGTGGATGGAAAAAGAAAATCATTACCCCACAGCTTTAAGCCATTCATTTGGTCCACTTGCCTTCTAAGCTAAACTCATGCCCATCTCTTAAGGAATTCAGCAAAACCTCGTGGCTAAAGACAAGAAAATTGCCCAGTTTTGTCTCTCATGGCTAAAGACAAGAAGTCAACCAAACCTCATGGCAAAAGATGGAAAAATTACCTTCTAAGCTAAACTCATGCCCATCTCTTAAGGAAATCAACAAAACCTCATGGCTAAAGACAAGAAAATTGCCCAGTTTTGTCTCTCATGGCTAAAGACAAGAAGTCAACCAAACCTCATGGCAAAAGATGGAAAAATTGCCCGGTGTGAGAATCAAACTCACAGTTTTCAGATTATTAAATTCATAGGCCGACCAGATCACTGCAGAGTTAAGCAGCTGGAGTTGGAGTTGTTCTTTGTGGATGAAAAAAGAAAATCCTTACCCCACAGCTTTAAGCCATTCATTTGGTCCACTTGCCTTCTAAGCTAAACTCATGCCCATCTCTTAAGGAATTCAGCAAAACCTCATGGCTAAAGACAAGAAAATTGCCCAGTTGTGTCTCTCATGGCTAAAGACAAGAAGTCAACCAAACCTCATGGCAAAAGATGGAAAAATTGCCCAAAGTGAGGATCAAACTCACAGTTTTCAGATTATTAAATTCATAGGCCGACCAGATCACTGCAGAGTTAAGCAGCTGGAGTTGGAGTTGTTCTTTGTGGATGAAAAAAGAAAATCCTTACCCCACAGCTTTAAGCCATTCATTTGGTCCACTTGCCTTCTAAGCTAAACTCATGCCCATCTCTTAAGGAATTCAGCAAAACCTCATGGCTAAATACCAGAAAATTGCCCAGTTTTGTCTCTCATGGCTAAAGACAAGAAGTTAACCAAACCTCATGGCAAAAGATGGAAAAATTGCCCAAAGTGAGGATCAAACTCATAGTTTTCAGATTATTAAATTCATAGGCCGACCAGATCACTGCAGAGTTAAGCAGCTGGAGTTGGAGTTGCTCTTTGTGGATGAAAAAAGAAAATCATTACCCCACAGCTTTAAGCCATTCATTTGGTCCACTTGCCTTCTAAGCTAAACTCATGCCCATCTCTTAAGGAAATCAACAAAACCTCATGGCTAAAGCCAAGAAAAATTGCCCCGTGTGAGGATTGAACTCACGACCTTCAGATTATGAGACTGACGCGCTACCTACTGCGCTAACGAGGCAAGTGGCATGGTGGTATGATCCAGTGCCAAGCGGATAATTCAAAAGAATACAAATTTTAGATCACTTTTTTACTTTTTTTTTTCCTCAAACAAAAAAACAGTGGTAGAAGCAGGTCCCATATGGTCTAGCGGTTAGGATTCCTGGTTTTCACCCAGGCGGCCCGGGTTCGACTCCCGGTATGGGAATGTGTATTTTTTATAAACTTGCAGGCAAGTTCAAAGGAGGGTGAGGTCATTTGAAAGTGAAGCGGACGGAGTTCTAGTTGGTCTTTGTGGGTGAAAAGAAAGAAATCGGAACACATCTGTTGTTAGCCATTTATTATATCCATTTTCTCAAGATCCCACTTGGCTTCAAAGCTAAACTCATCCCCATCTCCACTTTCTAACTCTATGATGCTAAGGAAGTCAACCAAACCTCATGGCAAAAGATGGAAAAATTGCCTGGTGTGAGGATTAAACTCACAGTTTTCAGATTATTAAATTCATAGGCCGACCAGATCACTGCAGAGTTAAGCAGCTGGAGTTGGAGTTGTACTTTCTGGATGGAAAAAGAAAATCATTACCCCACAGCTTTAAGCCATTCATTTGGTCCACTTGCCTTCTAAGCTAAACTCATGCCCATCTCTTAAGGAATTCAGCAAAACCTCATGGCTAAAGACAAGAAAATTGCCCAGTTTTGTCTCTCATGGCTAAAGACAAGAAGTCAACCAAACCTCATGGCAAAAGATGGAAAAATTACCTTCTAAGCTAAACTCATGCCCATCTCTTAAGGAAATCAACAAAACCTCATGGCTAAAGACAAGAAAATTGCCCAGTTTTGTCTCTCATGGCTAAAGACAAGAAGTCAACCAAACCTCATGGCAAAAGATGGAAAAATTGCCCGGTGTGAGAATCAAACTCACAGTTTTCAGATTATTAAATTCATAGGCCGACCAGATCACTGCAGAGTTAAGCAGCTGGAGTTGGAGTTGTTCTTTGTGGATGAAAAAAGAAAATCCTTACCCCACAGCTTTAAGCCATTCATTTGGTCCACTTGCCTTCTAAGCTAAACTCATGCCCATCTCTTAAGGAATTCAGCAAAACCTCATGGCTAAAGACAAGAAAATTGCCCAGTTGTGTCTCTCATGGCTAAAGACAAGAAGTCAACCAAACCTCATGGCAAAAGATGGAAAAATTGCCCAAAGTGAGGATCAAACTCACAGTTTTCAGATTATTAAATTCATAGGCCGACCAGATCACTGCAGAGTTAAGCAGCTGGAGTTGGAGTTGTTCTTTGTGGATGAAAAAAGAAAATCCTTACCCCACAGCTTTAAGCCATTCATTTGGTCCACTTGCCTTCTAAGCTAAACTCATGCCCATCTCTTAAGTAAATCAACAAAACCTCATGGCTAAAGCCAAGAAAAATTGCCCCCTGTGAGGATCGAACTCACGACCTTCAGATTATGAGACTGACGCGCTACCTACTGCGCTAACGAGGCAAGTGGCATGGTGGTGTGATCCAGTGCCAAGTGGATAATTCAAAAGAATACAAATTTTAGATCACTTTTTTACTTTTTTTTTTCCTCATACAAAAAAACCGGGGCAGAAGCAGGTCCCATATGGTCTAGCGGTTAGGATTCCTGGTTTTCACCCAGGCGGCCCGGGTTCGACTCCCGGTATGGGAATGTGTTTTTTTTATAAACTTGCAGGCAAGTTCAAAGGAGGGTGAGCCATTTATTATATCCATTTTCTCAAGATCCCACTTGGCTTCAAAGCTAAACTCATCCCCATCTCCACTTTCTAACTCTATGATGCTAAGGAAGTCAACCAAACCTCATGGCAAAAGATGGAAAAATTGCCTGGTGTGAGGATTAAACTCACAGTTTTCAGATTATTAAATTCATAGGCCGACCAGATCACTGCAGAGTTAAGCAGCTGGAGTTGGAGTTGTACTTTCTGGATGGAAAAAGAAAATCATTACCCCACAGCTTTAAGCCATTCATTTGGTCCACTTGCCTTCTAAGCTAAACTCATGCCCATCTCTTAAGGAATTCAGCAAAACCTCATGGCTAAAGACAAGAAAATTGCCCAGTTGTGTCTCTCATGGCTAAAGACAAGAAGTCAACCAAACCTCATGGCAAAAGATGGAAAAATTACCTTCTAAGCTAAACTCATGCCCATCTCTTAAGGAAATCAACAAAACCTCATGGCTAAAGACAAGAAAATTGCCCAGTTTTGTCTCTCATGGCTAAAGACAAGAAGTCAACCAAACCTCATGGCAAAAGATGGAAAAATTGCCCGGTGTGGGAATCAAACTCACAGTTTTCAGATTATTAAATTCATAAGCCGACCAGATCACTGCAGAGTTAAGCAGCTGGAGTTGGAGTTGTTCTTTGTGGATGAAAAAAGAAAATCATTACCCCACAGCTTTAAGCCATTCATTTGGTCCACTTGCCTTCTAAGCTAAACTCATGCCCATCTCTTAAGGAAATCAACAAAACCTCATGGCTAAAGCCAAGAAAAATTGCCCGGTGTGAGGATCGAACTCACGACCTTCAGATTATGAGACTGACGCGCTACCTACTGCGCTAACGAGGCAAGTGGCATGGTGGTATGATCCAGTGCCAAACGGATAATTCAAAAGAATACAAATTTTAGATCACTTTTTTAGCCATTTATTATATCCATTTTCTCAAGATCCCACTTGGCTTCAAAGCTAAACTCATCCCCATCTCCACTTTCTAACTCTATGATGCTAAGGAAGTCAACCAAACCTCATGGCAAAAGATGGAAAAATTGCCTGGTGTGAGGATTAAACTCACAGTTTTCAGATTATTAAATTCATAGGCCGACCAGATCACTGCAGAGTTAAGCAGCTGGAGTTGGAGTTGTACTTTGTGGATGGAAAAAGAAAATCATTACCCCACAGCTTTAAGCCATTCATTTGGTCCACTTGCCTTCTAAGCTAAACTCATGCCCATCTCTTAAGGAATTCAGCAAAACCTCATGGCTAAAGACAAGAAAATTGCCCAGTTGTGTCTCTCATGACTAAAGACAAGAAGTCAACCAAACCTCATGGCAAAAGATGGAAAAATTACCTTCTAAGCTAAACTCATGCCCATCTCTTAAGGAAATCAACAAAACCTCATGGCTA